>NW_028261383.1:28646440-28743940 GCF_051295495.1 Thamnophis sirtalis | reverse complement strand
ATACCATGTCCAAGAATTTTACAAAATATATCAAGAAATTTGAGCTTCCTTCAATAACTCCAGCGGAACTGCAAAAAACTGCACTACTCGGAGCATCGTACAACTTAAGAAAGTACTTGGTTGATATCGAGGACCCTGGTAGCAACCTGTATCTACCATCAGCGACAGTCAATGATATTTGTGATATTTGTGATACATTTTTAAATGTTTAGTTCACTGAGATGATAAAAGATGATGCTGATGCTGATAATAATACTAATAATACTGGTAATACTGGTAATACTGGTAATACTAATAATACTAATAATACTAATAATACTAATAATACTAATAATACTAATAATACTAATAATACTAATAATACTAATAATACTAATAATACTAATAATACTAATAATACTAACAATACTAACAATACTAACAATACTAACAATACTAACAATACTAACAATACTAACAATACTAACAATACTAATAATACTAATAATACTAATAATACTAATGTGTTTCCCTGAAAATACAACCTACTCCAAAAACAAGCCCTTGCCTAATTTTCACACCTGCGCCTAATATAAGGCCTACCTTAAAATAAGCCCTAGTTAAGAACTGCCCACGTCTGGCTGTATGAGGTGGGGTGAGGCGCAGGTGTAAAAATCAAGCTAGAGTGGGGATGGGGGTGGACGTGCCTCACGCGCCCGGCATCCGCTTACCTCATCTCGCTGATGGGGCCGCTCGTGTCTGGATGGTGCATGTTGTGTTGTGTTGTCGCACGTGGGCGGCTGCACCAGCAAGACGAGACTCGCGCCATTCTGCCGTGAACCACTCCACTGGTGGGATGAGCTGCGCAGCATTCAGGACCCCGAGGAAGGGTGTTCCCTCCTGGAGGTGGCTGGGAAGCGAAGAAGACCTCATCCCTGCCACATCCATCTCTTAAATCACTTAGTTGTGGTTTTAATATAGTCTTTAATAGCATTTTTAATTTCTGCAGCTTTAATGTTTTAATATATTAATTATGTTGACCTGTTTTATAACTTGTAAGCCAACCCGTGTCACCTGGTAGAAGAGATGGGAAGCATAAAAATGTAATAACTAAAATAAATACAATAAATAATAAAATATTCAAAGGCTTTGCTGTGTTTTATTACCTGCAAAGAATTGGAGTCGTGCAAACCATGGCATTCCCTTAAACTGTGGAAGTTGGACTGTAAAGTTACAAGGGTATTGATACCTTTGAACTTTGATCTTGGAGAAGACCCCACAGAATACTGTGAACAGCCAAAAAAAACCAAATGATGCAACACTAAACAAATAAATCCAGAGTTTCCTCTTGAGACACAAATGACCAGGTTCAAATTATCCTGCTTTGAACATTTGATGCAGAGAATGGGAGTAGGAGTAGTAGCGTAGGGTGGGTGTTCTGACCCCTCTCGTTCCACACCAAAGCACACTCCGAGCCAAAGATAAGTTACGGCATTTAATTAACAGACAGAAAGGTCCTTGGCAGCAAACCAGCACAGACAAGCTTGGGCAGCAATAAACACAGATAAAGCTTGGCAGCAATCCAGCCTGCCAAGCTCTTAATAATGTTCTCCGACATTCGTTCCTGTGTTGACTTCTGCAAGAAGGGTGTGTGCACAAGTAGTCTTTTTATAGTCTGGAGAGGAGCCTAATGACCACCAGCTGAGTGCAATTACCTCCTGTAACTGCACAACTGTTCCTGACGCCTATTAGCTCTTTGGTGCTGTGCATCCAGGAACAACTCACTACTGGGGTCCGGCTCACTCTCCCTTGTCTCCTCCCCACTGGTCCAAGGCTCAGGCACCTCTTGATGGCCAACCAGCCTCTCTGCGCCCTGCTCGGAGTCGTAACCCTGTCCAGGGTCCTCCACATCCTCCATCGGGTCATCAGGCCCCTCGCTGTCGGAGTCTGGTGGCAGCTCCAATGGCTCCTGCTGGGCCACAACAGGTGGGGTAGAATGGAGTGGAGTGGAGTGGAGTAGAGTAGAGTAAAATACTTTATTTTGCCAAGTGTGATTGGACACACAAAGAAGTTGTCTCCGATGCAGAAGCTCTCAGTGTACATGTAAAACAACAGAGTAATAATAACAATCATAATAATGATGCCAAGCAGCTTCAACTGCCTGGCTGTAGACTACCTTGGGTGGTTAAGTGGCTGAGTTTGGAGCAGACCAAAAGCTTACGGACACTGAGTAGGGGAGTCAGGCCCAAAGCCTGCAGGAACCCCGAAAAGCAGAATGTCTGAAGGCGTGGAGGAGGACTTGAGAGGCCCAGGGTGGGGTCCTAGGGACTGCTCTAGGCCTCTCAAGGCCTCCCCCTTGAGGCATCTGCTTAACGAGCTGTGGGTTTACTTAATGGCTGCATCAGGGAGCGCATGGAGTGGGGTCGTTAAGCAAGACCATCTCACTTAATGGCCATCATCACTTGCAATCATAATGGGCAGGCTCTGTTGCCATCAAAATGCAAGAACTACCTCTAGTTGCTTTAATTTGGAAATATTTCTCTTTGTAGGTGAGGAACAATAAAGGAAACTGCTGGATAATGGACAATAAAGGAAAGCTTCTTTCTATGAGGGAGAGAGTGGGGGAAAGAAGGGAGGGAGGGAGGGAGGGAGGACAGGTTTAACTATTTTTCCTGACCTGTCCTTGAAAAAATTATTACTTCAATGTTTACATTTTTATTTTTATTTTTTTATTTTTAATTTTTACCTTTAATTTTTATCTTTCATTTTTTAAATTTTTATCTTTCATTTTTTAATTTTTATCTTTCATTTTTTTTTAATTTTTTAATTTGAGTTTTCAATTTTCAATGTATTTTTTTAAAGACAAGGCCATCAATAAACTTGTAAAATATAAATTCAATAAACCTAAACCTAAAAAAAGGAAAAAAGAGGGAGAAAGAGAGAAGCCTACCAAGTCAGAAAACATATTTTTGACTTTTAGCGGGGTGGTGGTGGTGGCTGGGGATGGCTGGAGGACATTGTAACGTGGTCCTTCCCTGAGGAGAAGACCAGCAATCCATACTAAAAAAGGATAACGAGGCCTTTGACTTAATTTAAAATCTTTCTAACATTTCTGTAAATCCCTTGTCGATTGGAGAAGGAAACAGTAGGTGCCTGTTGATGTATATTCATTTCTATGGTATTCGAAATTGTTAGTTCCCTTGAGAGAACTCTGTATTAAAAACTTAAGGTAAAAAAGTTGAACCTGAATGTATAAATGGTCAACTCAGAAAAAACAACAACACATAAGCCAGCCAAAGAATAAAATTAATTCACAGAACTTTCTTCCTCAGCAGTTCTGCTTTCACTTTCAAAATCCAACTTGGAAACATGAAAACATGAAGTAGTAACTCCTATTTCTTCAGCCAAATCATGAAGTCAGAAAGGAGTAAGGGAAAATCCTCTGGTGAAGTAATTGAAGTAGAGAATCAGGGATTTTCCACACTGATAAACCCAAATTGAGCAAAATTTGCTAAACTTCTGCACCCAGATTTTTTATCCCTACAGAGTTTCTCATCAGACAAATACTTCAGGAACTGATGCTCCCATGATATATGGTGTGGGTGTTCTGTCACTATTTTTTTTTGGGGGGGGGAATTAATAGGGGGCAAATATTGAACATTTGGCTATCACTGAAAGTTCAAGATGAAAGGAAATAACTTATATTTTCAGTTATTGATAAGTCTAAGGCAGAATGGATAGGTCTAAGGCAGTGTTAATCAGATCAAAATCTTTCAGAAAAATTCTCAGCAACTCCAACGGGCATCGGCCTTTGCAAATGAGATTGCATACTAATCTCACTTAGAAGGTTTGACTAATTCAGCCTTAAAGTAAAATGAACACATCTGGGGATATTTCCTGCCTCATCTACCTTGCAAGACTGACAATCTTGCAAGCCTGAAAGGACAAATCTCCCACCATTTTCTTTACAGCCTGATAAAAACTAGAAAAGGCCACTTCTGTGCCTCTTATTCCACCTATGCCCCCCTCTTATCTGACCATTCCCTAGGCACTATCTCTCCCAGTTCTCTCACAACATCTTTCCCACATACAGTTATGTAATCCAATCAAACATATAGCAGACTTGGAGGCATAATTTGGGGAGCAGGGGGGAGTTTGGTTCTCTCATTGGCTCCCCATGGAGAACACACAGAGAATTATAGTATTTTTGTTTTCATTCAAGCTAATCATTGATTAACCAGGGTTATTAGCTAACCAGGAAGGAGGTTAATGAGAGATTGAATGTTGTCAAATTTTATAAACATCCATTCGAGATATTCAGACCATGTTTTGCTAATATCATTTATTTTATTTTCCAAAGCACCCGCTTTATTATAAATATTTATTTTCCAAACCACCAGAACAAGGAACAATGGGTGGAAACTTGTCAAGGAGAGAAGGAACCTGGCATTAAGGGGAACATTCCTAATAGTGAGGACAATTAACCAATGGAACAGCTTTGCCTCCAGACGTTGTAGCTGCTCCATCACTGGAGGCTTTTAAGAAGAGACTGGACAGAAAGTTGTCTGAAATAATACAGGGTCTCCTGCTTGAGCAGGGGACTGGACTAAAAGACCTCCAAGGTCCCTCCCAGCTCTATTCTGATTTTTAAGTGCCCATAAATGTATGATTAGAGGGTGAGCTATGCTGAAAAGTATAGCAATGGCAAAAGTACAGCAATTTCCACCTCTTTTAGTGGATATATCTTTGTCAAATTCTAGAGTGTTAGATTAAAAGGGAGTTGTGCAGAGGGAAAGATTACTAGCAACAGCCTTTCTTAACATGATAACAGCTGACATCCAGGTATGGGAGTTGTATAACAAACACATTCATTAAATTGGTAAATGTTCTTATTAAGGGGGAATCAGCTACCTCAGAATATTTATATATCACTCAAATTTATATAGCCAATTCTTCTCCTGTGGATCTTCAGAATGGGAAAGTGAGTGACGATGAAGTGTGATTTATTTATATATTTGGATCTAGGAGGAGCCTAAATTACTCAGGAAGGCTTACCTAATTTCGGTAGATATGGTTTTTGTTATCCCTCCAAGGCACAGCCCTGGTCCAGAAATAAATCAAGGTGCTTTCCACAGTGTTATGATCAAAGTTTCGCCCATATTTAGGGGAGATGCACATTGAAAAAAAACCTGGCAGATCTTTGGTTACATCATCATGGTCGCCATCTCGTCTTTCTGGATCCTGTTCTGCTGACACACCCTTGCATTTATTCCAGGGGTTCTCATATTTGGAGGGGGGAGGAAATAAACACATTTGGGATTTTGAAAATAAGTTCTAGGTGTTTCCACCAAACTTAGAAGTACCAACTTATCTGAATTTGACCGGTCCCTTGAATGACCTCTGCTTCTTAAATGGTCATGACTTTTTCTGGTTACATTTGTCTTTATTTATTTTTTTGGCAGTGGTGAGATGTCTAAAGAAATTGGCTGCATCTGTGAAGCTTTTTTACTTTCTAACGAAGTTTATTGGAGGCTATAGAAGTGATTTATGGGAAACGGTTGTCCCAAAAGTGCTGTTGTTTTTTTTCAAGAGCCAATTGGCCTTTCTGGTTTTTCTTTGGAGATGTTTCGCTTCTCATCCAACAAGCTTCTGGAAGCTTCTTGGATGAGAAGTGAAGCACATTCCAAGGAAAACCAGAAAGTCCAGTTGCCTCTTTGGGAAAGAAAAAACACCTTTGGGACAACCATGACCTGGGTGACTGAGAATCTCCACAGACATGGGAAACTGTGTTTTACCACTTGCTGACACTCATTTTTAAAATGTAAAATAAAATCAGGGAAGCCAAAAAGTCGTGGGCACAAAGGAAGGTGCTGCCAGTATATTGATATCTACAAGCACCACACTGAGCACATAATGGCCTTTTCTCTGCCTACTTTCCTCAGTTTATCCAGAAATATCCTGTGCAGAAATACCTCTGCAAAGGAAGGCACGCTATCAAAGAGGCAGACACCTACAGGTTCTTCTTTTGAAACTCCTCTCCTATCATATCCCTGCCATCTGTTGACTTAGCCAGAAAAGAAAGAGTGAATTTATTTATCACACCAATTAAATAACCTGCTCTTCCAGTCTCGGGAACAAACCCGGCCAGCAAAACGGGCGGGGTGCCCTCCTGCCACCTGAAAGTACCAACCTCAGATTCCAACACGTTTCACTTCATAGGCTTTTTTTTTTCCTGTTAACTGTTTCCTCTTTCTGCTTTTTTCCTCTTGCTCATGAGTTGCTAGATGTGGGCGGGGACAGTACAGGACTTCGCTTTCGGAAGGGTTTAAAAGGAAGCTGCAACAAGACTGTCCAAACAGTAAAGCCTCTTCTGAAAGACAGAAGGGATTAAAAAAAGGGTGGGAAAGCCAGAAAGCAGTAACATCCCTCAAGTGAATTCCAAGGAGGCTACAAGTCAACCGAAACAGCTAAAAGAACTCCTTTTCATCTGCCAGAATCATCTACCACTGCTTCTTTCTTTGACTGGTGGCTGAATTTTCGAAGCAGTCTAAACTTAGCACCCGTGAAATCAACCTGAGAAAGAAAGAAAGAAACCACCAGGGAGCTTCTATTTGAATCAACTTTTCACCACATCCACCGAAAGAATTTCTCTGCCTTTTTCTGAAGCCAAACCATCCACCATGAGCTCTGAGCAACTGGTACGCGATGTGGAGAAAGGGAACATAGTTGTCATCCGGGAACCTGCTCAGAAGAACAACCACTGGAAGTGTCTCAGCATCTGCTCCTTCTTGCTTCTGATTGGAGCCGTAACCGTCTTTGCCCTCTTGCAACTGGACGCATTTGGGTCTTCTGGAAATCAGGTTAGTAACACAAGATGGGCGAAGAGTGGGTGGCTCTTAGAAAAGTTTCGATGGATGCTTGTCGTGAAATGAGAACGGGGTGAACTTGCAAGCGGGTGATTCTCCGCTTTAGAATGAAGAAATGTTGAGTTAACAATCTTCTGAATAAAGTAAGGAAAAAGCAAACAGGTCTATGTGGAGGAGGATGAAAATTATGAGAAAGATTATGCTAATGCTACATTTTGCACTAAATTAACGAAAACAAACCCATATGCCTAACACTTATTTGAGATTTTAAAGAATAAATAAAGGAAAACTGATGGTAAACATATTTGCCTTAAAATATTTCCAATAAAAGGAATTTAAAAGATGAGATAGATGATAGATGATAGATAGATAACTATTATTTTTCCCAAATATTTTATGCAGCAATTTATTGCTCAATCAACCACTTGTTGGAGGCATATAGAATTTACCTGTACAATAAGTGTTTGGCAGTCCTTCTGGAGGCCAAGTGGATCATTGGTACCCATGGGCCCATTTAATAAAGAATGCCTATCTCTAGTTTTCTATGTGAGGTTTTCTTCAACACATGAAATGTGTGCTTATTTAACTGATATTTATAGCTGCCATTAAATAAACAAATACAATAATTGCATTAATAATAGTAGCGGCATATCTGCACCATCCTTATTAATTTTTCCCCCCATTTCTTTTCCAGGACTCTAAAGTACAGGGAAATTCATTTTCTGGTAAGTGTTTCTAAGCAGTCTTATTTCTTTAAGTAAAGTTTTTCCAACGCAGTAGTAAACTGTGTATCGTTTTCCAAACTGATACTCCATAGATCTATTACTATCTTATATTCCTTCATTTCTACTCAGATTGGATATTTACTATACTGGTTGGGAGTGGCTAGAATTGAGACATAGCCCACAACCAACATACTGTATATAGCTACAAACGCAATGCTTAATATTTAAGTATATGGATTTAGCATCTTCCCAATTCTTGAGGGAAGATGATCAGAAGGCAGGAATGCCGCACTGAATTAATTGGAATAATATTTGCTTGTCATGGATAGTTTGAATATATCAATATATCAATTCTCTAGCCAGTTATAGAACACACAGTATCTCGTGCTGATGAAAGTGATTGATTTTGATGCATTATCTGACGCTGTATTTTTCTTCCCTTTTTATAGATCATTTGCCCGCCACGATGAAAGTGCAAGCCTTGAGGTCTAGAAAACCAGCTGCCCACGCTGTTGGTGAGGAGATACTTTAAATTGCTTGAAAAGGGGTGGCTGGAGACAGGCTTCAGATGGGCCTCAGATTCAGAAGGGCTTCATGTGCTGCTTGATGAAAATAAAATGCTTGCAAAGAAGAAGCACTTGTCACATTCTGCAAAGAGGCAGACTTTTGAGATAAGGGGCCGTTTCACTAACTGTGAGCTCCTGGCACACTTGCAGCTGACTGTGCTCTACAAGAAGGCTGTTGGATGAAACTCAAACTGTAGGATGAAGGGAAGGTTTGTACACTAATGATTTGGACTTGCCTTAATTTGGCTATGATTCTCTCCAATCATATCAGAGGCTTCATATTTTTTTATATTAAGTGCTTAAGATGAGAGAGGATGGTTAGTAGAAAGTCATCCAATGAGTTTCAGCGAGAAACTGGGTCTTCCATAGCCATAGGACATTTAGCACAGAAAGCTTTTACTGCAGAAAACCTTGCAAACCCCTGTTGAAGTTGTGCAATACAGCCTTTCTCCTATAGGAATAGCGATCAGATTTGGTGGGGTCAACCTTACTCAAGTCAAGTTGCCTGAAGGCTTCCCAAAGCAGGACCTGGCTTTGTGCCCTTAAGCCCACCAAGGCATTGAAGACATCCCAGGTCCACTAAATCTCATAGAAAGCTTTCCCCAACTTGGTCTCCTCCAGAGGTTTCATTCCATGGCTCCCACAAACTCACCTTAGAAACCACAAGATTGTGAAAGCTGCAGTTGAGCACAGCTGGAAGGCATCTAAGGGAAATTGTGCCTCAGAAACAGATCCAGGCAGTTCTCCACTTAGGACCAACAAGTCCAAGGTTTCTGTTGCTATAAGTGAGTCAGTCGTTGAATGGGTTTTGCCCCCCCATTTTATGTCCTTTCTTGCCGGAATTGTCCAGTCAATCACTGCAGTTCTTAAGTTAGTAACACGGGTGTCGAACGAATCTGGCTTTCCCATTGACTTTGCTTGTCAGAAGATCACAAAAGGGGATCTCATGATCCCAGGACACTGAAGGCATCATTAAATATGCCAAGCTTCTGGATTTGGATCAGGGGTCCATGGGGATGCAGCAACAGTCGTAAGTGTGAAAAAGAAAGTGTGTGACTTTTTTCAGTGCCGCTGTAACTTCGAAGGGTCACTAAACAAACGGATATAAGTCGAGGACCATTTGTACAGTACATTCTTCTTTGAGTTGACCGGCCCCTTCTTCCTAACACTGATTTCCTTTGACTTCACAGCTTCTTCCCACAATACAAAAGAACTGAATTGGACTACAGATGTGATTCCTACCTTCCTGGAGAATGGCATGCAGCTGGATAAGAGCGAAAACTCCTTCGTCGTGCCTTCTACCGGATTGTACTTTATCTACTCTCAGCTTTTGTTCCACAAGGACAACTGCAAGACGCCCCTTCTGCTCACCCACAGCATCGTCCGCCGGTCATCCGAGATCAGCGTCGAGGTAGAATTGCTAAAATCCATCAAATCTGTCTGTGAACAGGTCTCCAGCAACAAAAAACTGTGGTTTGAATCTATTTATCAAGGGGGCGTCTTCCATCTGAACCAAGGGGCTCGCTTGTGGTCCAAGACAAATCACCCTGAATATCTGGACTTCACTCATTCAGCACAGATTTATTTTGGGGTCATTGCTATGTAAAAAAAAAAAGACTTTATGATGCCTAACCACATCTTCATTCATGTACTTCATGTATCTTGGGTGTGGGTTTTTTTTCCCCTCCTACTTACAAGAGAAGCCAACAAAGCCTATACGTAGGCAGACAGTATTAGCATCCTTAGTGTGAGTCTTTTCTAAACTAGATTTTTATTTATTTATTAATATTTATTTATTGAGCTTCTCCTATAATCTTGAAATGTCAGCTCCCCCCTCATCCCCTGTGTAGGAGATCCTTGTAAAAAGACAGCACACTTTTGCAGGCAATAAATGCATACACATTTAACAATTTAGTTGTGGTTCCCCGTTACGTTGGGTTCATGTTGATGACCCTGTATTTGGGACACTGCAAAATGCTTTTGTGGCTATCTTCAAACAGGATTTCCATTCCTTTGTCCCCCAGTCTAGGTTAAGATTTGAATATTTACATACATGTATATATATACTATGTATATTTGATACCATTTGACTGTGTTGATTTAATCATGTATATTACATGAGTTATCCTGAATTTTGGGGGAGAGGATAATACTGGGCTATGGATCCTGGTTTTTTCCCCCCAGCTAACAGTACAATCCTATCCAAGTTTATTTGGAAACTTCTAATATTCTCTCTTCGATTGTACTGCTTCAGTCTGATGTCAGAAAGTCTGACATTTTTGGTATTTCATTGGCACCGAGTAGGTTTTTGGCAGAAATGCCTTACGGTACTCTACAGGTTGCCATGAAAAAAAATGTTTTTTTAATGTATAAGTATTACAAATATATTTTTATTAGAAAATGGCTTATTTATTTATTTATGTATTTATTTATTTGTCTATTTATTCTGTTCCGAATCTCTGCTCAGCAGAGTGTGTGAAAACATGTACTGCTAAGATAATATATATACTTTGGTTTCACTCTGTATTTAAATTCAGGCCAAACAATAAAATGAAATTTTGTAATGGACTGCATCCGTTCAATGATTTGTCTTTTTCGGTTTGATTTTAGTCCTGAGTAATAATAACTTCAGTCTGAAGTCCAGGATTACATTTCTAGCATCCCAGAAATGGTTCCAAGAAATATCATAAGGACAAGGCACAATCAACCTTAAGCACTTCTTGAATGTAACAGTATTGTCAAGGGATGAACAGATGGGCTCAATTTAGCCTCCCAACAATAAGAGCTGGTTTCCATTGGCCCTATTAGGTATCCTGCTCCTGTCTTGCTTGCCCCTTCCCATTCCTCAAATGATACTTATACATGCTAAGCAAGCTCAACTTCTCCTTCCAAAATAAAGGCAAAGGTTTCTTCTATCCACTCTGTCCAACTCTAGAAGTCGGTGGTCATCCCCATTTCTTAGCCAAGGGAGCCAGCATTGCCTGAGAATTTTTTTTCCATGGTCATTTGGCCAGCATGATTGTATGCTGAGGCATATCGAATGCTGTTATCTTCCCAGTGAAGTGGTACCTATTTATCTACTTGCATTTGCATGATTTTGAGCTGCTAGGTAGGCAAGAGCTGGAGCAAGGAACGGGAGCTTACCCTGTCGCCTGGTGCTTGGGTCTTAAACCTGACAAGATAGGCATTTTTAATGCTGAGTCATTGTGCTTCCAAAATGTTACCAACCTATTGCATCACAGTGCAGACCAAGATAACTCACCAAATAAATAAACATGGCTGCCAATAACATACCAGTGACCAGACTAACTCTTGTTGCAATATAACTCCTCCAAAATTCCAAAGATGCTAACATAGCTATCCCAAAGGTGCTTTTTCAGGAGGCAAATGGACTTGTTTTTTTTTTCTTTGAAGGATTTATATTCCACTCCCCATTATCCTGAAGAAGCTTCTTGGATGAGAAGCAAAACGTCTCCCCCCCCCAAAAAAAACCCCAAGAAAGTCCAGCTGCCTCCTGAAAGAGCACCTTTGGGACAACCATGACCTGGATGACTGAGAATCTCTACAGACTAACATAGCTAGTCTTCAGTAACAATGCAGGACCCTGTAAGACAAAGGTCTTCAAACTTGGCAACTTTAAGACTATGCATAACTGGCTGGAGAATTCTGGGAGTTGAAGTCCACAAGTCTTAAAGTTGCCAAGTTTGAGGACCCCTGCTGTAAGACTTTTGAGGCTGTAGAGATACATGCCTCCTTGCAACTCTAATTTACAAAAGACTCTCAGATGGGCCCTCAGTGGATTCAAAACCACAATATCAAGACATGACTCAAAGAAACCAGGATATGATGAAATGTCACCTAGCCAACTCTCCTATCTGCAAAAGGCTGGTTGACTCAGTTAGGAGGCCTACTTAATTTTTCAGAGCAGTTCTTTTCTATATTTTTCTTGGGCACGACATCTTTACGGGAAAACTCAAGCATTTATATAGCAATTTGCTTTCTTTCTTTTTTTTAAAATAATTTTTTTAAATTTTTAATTAAAACAAATACAACATCCTTCTTTACATGCTATAGAAAGTGTATCAGTTGGTTACAAATAGACTTTTGCACATCTCTTCCACAGTCAACAAACATAATTCATGTTAACTCGAGCATTTTAACTCAAATATTCATACACGTCACCATCATCATATATCCATTTTCATTTGACTATAATTGTTATTATTATTATTATTATTATTATTATTATTATTAATAATAATAATAATAATAATAATAATAATAATAATAATTTGTTTCTTAAACAATACATGCCCACACCAGTGGGAAAAGAAAAAATCAAAGAAAAACAAACAAACAAACAAAGAAGACAAAAAGAACAAAAAACAAGGCAGGGGGAAAAAAAAACAAAAGAAAAACCAAAAGAAAAAAAAAAACCAAAAACCAAAACAAAAAAAAAAGAACACAGGTATATATTATATATAAAAAAAGTATATCAGCTGGTTACAACATGTTTTGGTGCATCTCTTTCATTAATTCATATTAATTCAAATATCTTAACTCAAATGTTTACCATATTGACATCATTATACCTCCACTTTTAGTTGACTACAGTTATTTAAACATCCTTCGTCCTTAACTATGCCAAAGATTTAATCCATAACCACATGCTGACATTTCATTTACTTGTTTGTAAAATCCTCTATTAACATCAAATCCTCATATCCTGTTTTAGCTGAACATCAATAATATTTAATACCAAAAATTCCATCTTCCATGCAGCATAATTTATCATTCTCCCTTCTTTATGTAATTATATCGTATATCATAACATTTTCCCCATATTAGTTAACATTTAACTGTATATATTTTATTTTATTTTTAATAGTGACAATTATTGTGATTAATAACCTTTGTATATGGTCCAAAAATATTTCCAACCTTCCCTTCTCATATTCAATTATTATTTATCATATCAACTCCACATTATATACATTACTATCAATATCAATTATTATTCAGCTATGTCTATTACAAATAAGAGTAATTAGATTTAGCTAATTTTAAATTGTATTCTTCCATCTATCAGCCTGTGTCTCTCCAATAACAAAACCTTCTTGATCCTATTGCCATTCGTGGAACAGATTTACCAAATGTTTTTATAAGCAATCGTGCAATAGATTTACCAAATGTTTTTATAAGCAAGTCCAAACAGGAATATCTTCGCACCTTTTTGCTCAGGATGCCTCTGATGTAATAATAACGTTGTCCCAGGCTTGTTCCACTTTTCAGTTTGTCTTTAATTCTCAAGGGTGGTATCGAAAATTCTGCAAATGATGTTTCATAAAGTATAGGTTCTTTAATGCTTCTCATTCCTCCTGCGCTCTGTCTTTTAAAATAAATCTTCTGTATGGCTGCCCCCCTTTCAAGTGTTGCATCTCTTTCTCCCTCTGAAGTAAACCAGACGCCCGGCATGTCAGCAAGTTGAGAAACTTCGTTTCTGACATTCTTCATTTGTATTTCAGGAACATTCAAACATTCAACGTTCTCATTTTTTTCTTCATATTTTAATGTTAAATAGTCCATTTTTTTTCAAATCTTTCATATATGTCAAACAACTTTTGAAATGCAGAGAAAATCATTTGAAACGAATCACTTGAAGCAGGTATAGATGCCATGTTGTGACGCAGCTAAAAGCTCTTAAGATATTTGCAAGTAAGAACACACTGGGAGCTGTGCGATCTTATCTGATCTTAGATCAACACAGCCAAGCAATAAAAGTGTCAGATCGTAAAAAGCCAACTTGTAGTAAATTAGTTTACAGCCCACTTAAAAAGAGTCAGAGGGAATGTTGAAGTAATCTTTAAAACATTTAAGAAATAGGGTAACCACTGGCCATAAATCCATAAAAAAAAACAATTCGCCGCTAGGTTCTTCTGTTCTTGGTTTCAATTAGCTTAGATTTTAGTGCGGACCGTCTCTCTTTGAGTAATAAAATCAGCTTACCAGTTGAAATCACTTCCACCATTCTTAGGGGCAACCTGCAGTTTCGGTTAGCTTACAGCTAATCCAGAAGGAGCTGGCAAAAGGGGTTGAATTCCAAGCCCCCCAGAGACTTGCAAACGTCTCTGAGGTCACTGGATCTCCCCTAACCTTTCACTGTCTCTTCGGGACAGCTAGGATCGAAAACGACCCATCCAATTTCCTTCGGAATAGGGGAATTTCAGGAATAGCCTGAAACTCCGTCTTCTCACTGCTAAGCCCTGCCTTCATCCGCAATTTGCTTTCTGCTACATGATGCTGAATCTCTACAACAGCATTTCTCAACCTTCACAACTTGAAGATGTATAAACTTCAACTCCCAGAATTTTCCAACTAGTATGCTGACTGGAAAATTCTGGAAGTTGAACTCCAGAATTTGAAGTCTACAGATGTTGAGAATTCTGGAAGTCAAAATTCTCAACATCTGTAGACCTCAAATTCTGGAAGTCAAAATCCACAGCTGTCAAAGTAAATTGAAGTCCACAACTGTCAAATGGCTCTACGGGTGAATTAGTACTTCCACCATTCAGGAAGAAGGTGTGAGGGAAAAGTAGAACATCATTCACAGGGGGAAACTGGACAGGATGATCCTAGTCTGGCTTAAAGACTCGCAAGAAGCCTTCTTAAATCTGTAATTGATATCTGATTTCCCCATCCCTTGAATGGGTCTTTCCTTCCTCATTCCAAGGGTTGTGTGGCAGAATCAAATGGGATCCAAAGAGGGAAATCAATTAATGAATTTCTATCTATCTATCTATCTATCTATCTATCTATCTATCTATCTATCTATCTATCTATCTATCTATCATCTATCTATCTATCTATCTATCTATCTATCTATCTATCTATCTATCATCTACCTACCTACCTACCTACCTACCTACCTACCTACCTACCTACCTATCTTCTTCATCATTATATCTATATCCACCCTCCTCCTCCTCCCCCCCTCTCTTTCATCCTTTATTAAATCTATCTAATCGTCTATTAGATTTATATAATTGAATTTAAGAGCTCAATGCAACATACAATGTATTCTTTACTTTTGTGTTTCCGTACTAAGTATAACACTGTGAGGTAGATTGGCCTTAGACAGTTGGTATTGGTATTGGTATTTATTCGATTTATAAGCCGCCCTGTTCCCCGAAGGGACTCAGGGCGGCTGAACAAAAACCAAGGAAAGGGGAACAAATACAGAAAAGTAAGACAAAAAAACAGGACAGTGATACAAACAATTTAAAAAACACAGCAAGCACAGCAAATTCAAGTAGGGGGGGAACTCAACCCCAGGCTTGCTGGGACAGCCAGATCTTAACGGCTGTCCGGAAGGCCTGAAAGGTGGCAAGGGTCCGAATCTCCACGGGGAGGTCGTTCCAAAGGGCCGGAGCAGCCACAGAGAAGGCCCTCCTCCAAGTGGTCGACAGCCGGCATTGGCTGGCAGATGGAATTCGGAGCAGGCCTAATCTGTTGTTGACAAAAACGATCTAGTGACCATCTGCGGCTCAAGAGGGACCACAGCCTGGGTTTTTTCACTCTCAGTCCAACTCCTACACCATAATCCCTCTCTCATACTGAGAGAGCAATGGGCCCAAAAGATCTTCTATGGCTGAGGGGGAAACTCCTGAATCTCATCACTAGATTATCCCGACTCTTGGACTGAGAGGGAGGGACAGACCCAAAACCTCATGAAGGGAACTTCCATGGCTAAAGTGAGACTAGAAGTGGGTCTGCCCCGCTTTTAGGTAGCATCTATATCATTAGACCACACTGACTGTTGAGCTGTAAGAAAGGGAATTCAATGTTATCCAGGGAGTTTCTGCAGTTGAAGGAAGAGTAGAGTTAGGCTCTCTAGTAGAGACCCCAATTCTATAGACATTGATTATCTTTTCAATGCCTGGATAGGGAGCCTTTGCATAAATAGCATAAATATTGAAATTAAGCTAAGAAGAGGTTTATCGGCATTAGTCATGTATTGCCAAAGTTTTAGTTTCATAGTTAAATAATCAAATAGCATGACAAATAACTGGGTTTAATGATCAGGGGAAGCCCCCAGATATCACATTCTTTTGAAGCTGCAAAGGGTGTCCTAGCTGCAATTTTCCAGGTCCAAGGATGGTAGATTGATTTACTTCTCTTTTACTGGTAGTCCTTAAAGTTATGACCATAATGGAGCCTGCCCATCGTGGTTGTAATGTGTGATACTCATAAAACGGGTCAGTCGGGGGAATTAATTTGATTTTATGACCTGTTTTGCAGGGGTCGTTAAACGAAACACTGTAGGTTGTGAAAAGAGTCATTAAGCGAACCAATGGTTCGCTAGGGGTACGCTTTTGCCAAAAACCAGAGGTACATGCCAGGTTTTGGCAAAAGTGTCATAAAATCCAGTCAGGTGACCATGGGGAACTGCAAATGGCTATAAATGGGGCCTGGTTGCTCAGCGCTTGAAATGCGGTCACATGACCACAGGAAGGGCAAACCGTTGGAATTTCAAATCTGGGTTGTAAGTACACACACACACACACACACACACACACACCATAAATCCGTTCAAACTTTGAAAGGCCACTTAACAACCTATACACCAGAATCATTCTCTTTTAATTTTACTCTTTTTCTATGGAGAGCATAGTGGATAAATTATTTGGATTAAGTTGCAGATGTCTTCCTCCTCCCTCCCTCTTTTTTGTATTATTATTTTTTTTTAAAAAAAATTCTACCACTCTTCCAGTTTTAAAAGTCCCACAAGCTAAGCTGGGCGCTTTATTGCTGAACAGTTACCTGGAATTTTAGGTTTCATTATTAGCACTTTAAAAGCTGATATTAGCCTTCTGAATGTCTAGGCCTCTTTTTCAAAACTTCCAAAACTTTTTTTTAAAAAATTATTCTTAGCCAAGGCCATTCCTTCTGTATGAACTTGTCGTTTCAGCACTAAACAATAGTGTGCCTCTTTTCAAGTCCTTGCAAGCTTTAAGAAAGATACAAATCCAGCTGGAAAAAGCAATGTAACCCATAAATTGGCCACTTGTGGAATGTCATCTAGGGTCAATGTGTTCTGTTGTTCAAAACTCACATATAACCCGCGTCTTTTATGGTATTACTTTTCTGTGGTATCACATACGCCGAATGTATATATCGTTCCAATATCAAAGAGGATGCCACAAAGAGGAGGGAGCATTAAGTGTTGCTACGCTAACCTAATCTTGCGAGCTTCTTCTCCGGTGATATTATACGCAAACTAGGGCGTACAAAACCTTTGCCAGACCAATTATCGAATACAGCTCGTCTGCTTGGAATCCACACTGTATATCGTACATTAATGCAATTGAAAGAGTCCAGAGGTATTTCATGAGAAAAGTACTCCACTCCTCTACTCACAATAGAACACCTTATGCCACCAGGGTTGAAATTTTGGGCTTGGACAACCTAGAACAGTGATGGCGAACCTATGGCACGCGTGCCACAGGTGGCATGCAGAGCCATTTGTCAGGGCACATGAGGTGCTGCGCTCTCAGCTGGCCAGTGCGCATGCGTGCACTGGGCGGCTGAGTTCACCCTTTTTTAAAGCCATTTTTTGCCCTCCCCAGGCTCCAGAGGCTTTATAGGAGCCTGGGGAGGGCGAAAAGAGCCTCCCCTGCCCCCCGGAGGCCCTCCAGAGGCTTCATGAGCTTCCCTGAAGCCTCCGGAGTGCAGAAAACTGACCCCAAGGGCAAACCGGAAGTTCGGGAATGGACTTCCTGTTTGCTCGGAGGGTTGTTTTGACTGCTTGGAAGGCTTCAGGGAAGCCTCCTGAAGGTCCCTGAAGCCTTTGGAGTGCTCAGAACGACCCTCCGAGCAAACGGAAGTGACTTCCGCTCTGCTCGGACGGTCATTTTTTTTTTTTATTAAATGTTTTTTAATTTTAGTTTAAAACGGGTACAGCATCTTTCTTAATATATCAATCAATTACAGATAAGTTTTGGTACATCTCCTCCACAGTCAACCAACATAACTCATATTAACTCAAGCATTATTATATATCCATTTTCATTTAACTGTGATTATTATTTAGAAATATTGGTAGGAGTAATAATCTTGAACAAAAATAAAAAAAAAGAAAAAAGAAAAAAGGACAAATAGAAAATAAAAATTAAAATAAAAGATAGTAAATAATACAAAAAAAGACAAAAACGACAATCAGGAAAACAAAACAAAACACAAGTGTCTACTATGAAAAAAAAAGAAGTATATCAACTGGTTACAACATGTTTTGGTGCTTCTCTTCCGTTAATTCATATTAATTCAAATATCTTAACTTGAATATTTACCATATCAACATCATTATACCTTCAGTTTTAATTATTATGGTTATTTAAACATCCTTCATCCTTAGCTATGCTAAAGAATTAGTCCATAACACATGCTGGCAATTCATTTACTTATTTGTAAAATCCTCTATTATCATCAAATCCTCATATCCTATTTTAGCTAAACATCCATAATATTCAATTATATCATATATCATAACATTTTCCCAGTATTGATTAACATTTGATTGTATGAATTTTATTTGGTTTTTTAATAGTGATAATTATTGTAGTTAATACTCTTTATGTATAGTCTAAAGGTGTTTTCTCATATCCAATTGTTAGTTATCATATCAACTCCACATTATATATATTACTATCAATATCAATTATTATTCAGCTATATCTGTTACAAGAAAAAGCAATTAGGTTTAACTAGTTTTCAATTGTATTCATCAATCTATCAGCCAGTTCCAAATTATATATATTGCTATCCATATCAGTCATTATTCAGCTATATCTATTACAAATTGAAGTAATCTGATTTAGCTAATTTTAAGTTGTATTCTCCCATCTGTCAGCCAGTGTCCCTCCAACAACGAGATTTCCTCAGTCCAATAGCCATTCGTTGGATAAGTTTACCAAATGTTTCCATAAGCAAATCCAAACAAAAATATTTCGGCACCTTTGGATTCTGAATGTCGGTGATGAAATAATAATGTTGTCCTAGGCTTATAAAATTTCCCAAATTAACTTTAATTCTCAAGGGTGGATTTTCCATTCCTCCTGCACTCTGTCTCTTTAGATGAGTCATCTTTATAGCTCCCCCGCTCCTCTCTTCCTCTGAGATAGACCAGACACCATTTCTCACATTTTCCATTTGTGTTTCAGGAACATTTAAGCATTCAACGATCTCAGTTTTAACTTCATATTTTATAATCAGTTGATCCAGTTTTCTTTCCAGTTTTTGATAAGAATCGAAAAGTCCTCTACACGCAGAAAAAAGAGCCTGAAATGAAATCTTAGAGGTATTTTGGGACGCCATGATGTGTCGTAGTTAAAAATTAGAAGCTCTCGTTTTTTTCCCCCCACCGGCTTCGAAGCACTTTTTTTTAGTCTCTTACAGGCTGTCAATCTTATCTAGTTGTAAACAGAACTAGGTAGTAAAGTAATAAAAATGTCGAATCGTGACGAGCTAATTAGTAGGAGATAAGTTTTACGATCCACTTAGGGAGATTCAGAGGGGGGAGGATGTCGCGGAGTTTCTTGGAGCATTTAAGAAGTAAAATAACCACCAGTCATAAATCCATTAGAATAAGCCAATTCGCCGCTAAATCTTCCTGTTCTTTGGTTTCAATTAGCTTAATTTTTTAACACGAACAGTCTCTCTTGGATAATAAAATCAGCTTACCAGATGACATCACTTATTCCATTCTTAGGGGCAACCTGCAGTTTCAGTTAGCACGCAGCTAATCCAAAAAGGAATTGGCACGAGGAGTTAATACCCCCCCCCCCCGAGATTTGCGGGTATCTCTGAGGTCCTGGGCCTCTCCCCACCTTCACTGTCGTCTCCGGGACAGCTAGGGTTCAAAGAACCCGTCCAAAAATCCTTCGGTATAGAGGAATTTCAGGAGTAGCCTGAAACTCCATCTTCTCACTGCTAAGCCCCGCCTTCTTCCCTCAGCTCGGACGGTCATTTTGACTACTCTGTAGGCTTCAGGGACACCTCCTGAAGGTCCCTGAAGCCTTCAGAGCGCTTAAAACGACCCTCCGAGCAAACAGGAAGTGACTTCCAGTTTGCTCAAAGGGTCGTTTTGACTGCTCCGGAGTCTTCAGGGAAGCCTCCTGAAGGTCCCTGAAGCCTCCAGAGGGCTTCCAGGGGGGCGGGGGAGGCTGATTTCGCCCTCCCCAGGTTCCTATAAAGCCTCGGGAGCCTGAGGAGGGCAAAAAAAGTGTGCAAAAATTGGGGGTCATGCCTGTAGTGCCCACATTCACACTGGGGGGGGGGTGTTCATTGTATTATGGGTATGGCACACCTGCACACGACCCTCCCTGTCCTCCCTCCACTTATGGCACACAAGCCAAAAAAGGTTCGCCATCACTGACCTAAAACTATTCCGCCTAGGGTCTTACCTAAGCGTAGTACACAAAATTATTTGCTATAAGTCCTCCCTTTCAATTACTTCAGCTTCAACTACAATAATACACAGGAAAACAATAGATACGAATTCAAGGCAAATTGCTTCAAATTCGATTGCAGAAAATATGACTTCAGCAACAGAGTGGTCAATACCTGGAATGCACTACCTGACTCTGTTGTTACATCCTCAAACCCCCAAAACTTTAACCTTAAACTGTCTACTGTGGACCTCACCCCATTCTTAAGAGGTCTGTAAGGGGGCATGCATAAGTGCACCAGTGTCCCCATTTGTTCATACCTATTTCCTGTGTTCATGTTCATATTTATACTTATACCTGTTATTTTGTACGTTTGACAAACTAACTAACTAACTAACTAAATAAACCTACACACACACACCCCTTGAAGGCAAGACAAGAATCAAAGGATGAAACTTATGAAGGAGAGATCTAACCAAGAAATAAAGAGCGAGAACAACTAACAGTGAGAACAACTAATTAGTGGAATGGTTTGCCTTCAGAAGTTGTGGGTACTCCATCACTGGAGGTTTTTAAGAAGAGATTGGACAACCATTTGTCTGAAATGATATAAGGTCTCCTGCTTGAGCAGGGGGGGTTGGACTAGAAGACCTCCATGGTCTCTTTCAACTCTGTTATTCTATTCTATTCAATTCTGCACCCTGTAAAAGGACTTGACTCACACACCCCTGAATTGCTATGCCTGAATTACAAAGAAGCCCCTTTGCAAAAGCAAAAGTCTCTCTCAAATCCAGGCGTCAAATCTGTATCAGTTCCACAACAAACTTGGGGTGCCCAATTCTGGAGGCAACACTATGAGTCAGTCAGTCATGCTATACAGCAGGGGATCTATCCCACTGTGTATTTCCCACCCTGGGGATTTCCCTCAAAATTCAGTCACTCAGCCTGTAACCCCAGAGGCTTTTTAAAATGGCAAATGATCATTGTCAAGGATTTGTTTCCTTTTTTCAGGCTGACACTCGCTTTTCTCTAGTTTCTTTGTTTTATTTTTATGTATTTTTTTTTAAAAAAAGAGTCTCACGCTTAAGCCAGTTTCCATTTCCTCCTTCAAGTGAAATCGCAGCAGAAGTACAAAATATCTCATTTCACTTCTTAGGGAAGAGCCCTTGAGTCAAGAGAAAAGTAGGCGAGCATTAATTGCGCTGCCTCTGAGGAGCAAGCCTTAATCAGCCTCAGTAACAAGGCTAAGAACTAGCTTGTCCTTAATGAAGGCCCTGTTAAGGAATGTGATTACTGGATTGCCTTTGGCTTCTTACCCTCTCTACCTTCTGCCTGACAGGAAAAAAAACACCCACCAACCTCTTTCCTTTATGTGTGATGGGGTGGAGTTGGGTGAATGAAGCCAGATCCACTGTCTAACAAGATAACAGAGTTAAAAGGGACCTTGGAGGTCTTCTAGTCCAACCCTCTGCCTAGGCAGGAAACCTTATACTGTTTCAGACAAATGGCTATCCAACATCTTCTTAAAGACTTCCAGTGTTGGGGCATTCACAACTTCTGAAGGCAAGCTGTTCCACTGATTAATTGTTCTGTCAGGAAATTTCTCCTCAGTTCTAAGTTGCTTCTCTCTTTGATTAGTTTCCACTCATTTCTTCTTGTTCTACTCTCAGGTGCCTTGGAGAATAGTTTGACCCCCTCTCTTCTTTGTGAAAGCCCCTTAAATATTGGAACACTGCTATCATGCGATTGGGGTGGAGGGTTTGAGATTTCTTTCCCATTGCTAAGTGATAGGTGGGGCCTTGGTTCACAGGGGTTTCACCTGGAGATGGTGGTTATCAATTAAGGTATATCCAAGTGTCACAGTGTTTTTTTAAAAAAATCTGGAGGGGTTATTGTTGGGAGTATACTCCTAGTGTTGGGTAGGCAATATAGATTTTCACATATAATAATAAATGGTCGACTTTGCTTTAACTGGGTAAATGTACTTATCAGCTGTAATTAACTTTGCAATAAGAGGGAGTCAGGAAAGCTCTCTCTCTCTCTGATTGTCCTATGCTTGATAACTACTTGCTCACTTGATGACTGGAACGTGAACTGCGACTGTAAGCAATTGTTTGTTCTTTGAATTGTGTTTTGGACACACATCTACTATCACTGCTTGTGAAGCTATTAGTAGTAGTAAAGCTACTTGTTTTTACTAGCAGCGTCTGAGACTCTATTCGTGTGTTTTCTTCTACTGACAACGTTCCTTCTCTCTCGCTGTACATTCCGCTGCGCTGCTTTCTGTCTCCCAACGGAGATACCCCTAACAGTTATTGTTTCTGCAAACATGACAATCAACATAGAACACTGTTTCTCAACCTTGGCAACTTGAAGATGTCCGGACTTCAACTCCCAGAATTCCCCAGCCAGCGAATGCATTCGCTGGCTGGGGAATTCTGGGAGTTGAAGTCCGGACATCTTCAAGTTGCCAAGGTTGAGAAACACTGACATCGAAAATACACTGGAGGCTTAATTTCTATGGAGATTCTCAATCCTCCAGGTCATGGGTGTCCCGAAGGTGCTTTTCCAAAAGGTAATTTCTTGGTTTCTTGGTCACCTCACCAGGCCCCTTGATGAACAAGTTGCCCCTCAAAGCCAGAGCTGAGCTGCTTTTTCTCCATTAGCTCGCCCCCATGGCTGGCTCACACCACGGTTAACACAGGTCTAACATTCTTCTGAGCAAGCGTTAATCCTGTGTCTGCCGTCTTCATCCATAAGCAGGAAAGACATGCCTGGGATGAAGTACAGGGAGTCCTCGACTTACAACAGTTCATTCAGTGACTGTTTGAAGATACAACGGCACTGAAAAAAAGTGACTTGTGACTGTTTTTCACTCTTACGACCGCTGCAGCACCCCCAGGGTCACATGATCAAAATTCGAATGCTTGGCAACAGGCTCATTTTTATGACGGCCACAGTGTCCACAGATCATGGGATCACCTGGTTGCAACCTTCCGACAAGCAAAGTCAACAGGCAAACTAGATTCCTTGAACAACTGGGTCACTGATTAATAACCGCAGTGATTCACTTAACAACTGTGGCCAAAAGATCGTAAAGCAGGGCAAAATTCACTTACCGGTAACAAGTGTCTCGCTTAGCAACATAAATTTTGAGGTCAATTGTCATAAGTCAAGGACTACCTGTAAATGGGCGTTGCTCAGTGTTCCCTCGCTTCCTATCTCTAGTCCTGCGAACCATCACATGGGCTGAAATATGTCCACTAAAAATCTCTTGGCAAGAGAAACAGTGAAATGGGATGCTTTTGCTTGAGACAATTCTAGCAATAAAGCTGCCAGAACCTGATTTCCTTCCACTCTTTAGGTGGACTTTCTGTGCAGTAGTGGACTTAAAAAGGTAAAGGTTCCCCTTGCACATATGTGCTAATCGTTCCTGACTCTAGGGGGTGGTGCTCATCTCTGTTTCAAAGCCAAAGAGCCAGCGTTGTCCAAAGACGTCTCTGTGGTCATGTGGCCAGCATGACTAAACACCGAAGGCGCATGAACACTGTTACCTTCCCACCAAAAGTGGTTCCTATTTTTCTACTTGCATTTTTACATGCTTTCGAACTGCTAGGTTGGCAGAAGCTGGGACAAGTAACGCGAGCTCACTCCGTTACGTGGTGCTAGGGATTCGAACCGCCAAACTGCCGACCTTTCTGATCGACAAGCTCAGCGTCTTAGCCACTTGGCCATCACATTCCTCAGTAGTGGATTTGTGTGGTAGCTATTTTTGAAACATCGGCCTACCGTTCTTCTAAAAGAGCATTAAACCCATGTGTGCCTAAGGCTCAACCAGCACTGTCTGAATCACCAGGCAATCTTTACATGCACAGATGACTTTATAGAAACCAGGTGTCCATTCTCTCCTGCTTCCCAAGCCAAAAATGGTCATAGTGACTGATACTCAGGGCTTACAAGAGAGAGGATGGGAAAGCTTGAAAGAGCCAACAGTGTCTGGGCAGCACCTCCAGATGAATGGGACTGAAATGCCCAGACCGTGTGATTGGGAGATGTTACAGTCACAAGTCACAAATGCCATCTGACACATCACTATTTTAATCTGTTTCTAGCTACCAGGCCCCAAATTATCTCAGCCAGTTAAACATTCTCACCAGTGAAAAGAGAGAGAGAGAGAGAGCGGGAGACGACAGTATCATTTGATGTTCCCCTGAAAAAGAAGAGAAACCAAAAACAGAGCTATTTGCATATCTAAATATATACACTAACTAAAAATTAAGTTGCACAGAAAGAAAAAATTCTGAATTTCCCAAGCAAATTCCATTTAGGCCAAATGAGGAAGCAGAGTGGGAGATATTCTAAATTGTGCAAACAATGTGACCGGAGCTGCTTCATTTTGACAAAAAGCATGTGGCTTTTTTTTTTCATAAAAAAAGGCGGTTCAGCCACTTTTTTCATAAGCTTTAGTAACAAAGGGCTCCTTCAATTGACGTTCAGGGGTTGCCAGCCAGCAGGCCCAGAAAAGGATGACTGGCAGCAGTGATTTCAAGGATTGCAAAATACCCTTTGGATCCTTATCAAAATTTAATTGCATCATAGAAAGTCCTCTGTCCCTCCATTCAGTGGTGGGATTCAAATTTTTTTTACTACCAGTTCTGTGGGCATGGCGGGCATGGTTTTGTGGGCATGGCAGGGGAAAGATACTGCAAAATACCCATTTCCTCCCCACGCCACTAATCTGTTTTCCAGCTCCGTTCCCCTGTTCAGGGCAACAGAAGAAGATCAGCTGTGATACTGGGAGGCAGCGGGGGCGGGGCCAGCCTATTTGCCAGTTCTCCGAACTACTCAAAATTTCCACTACCGGTTCTCCAGAACCTGTCAGAACTGGCTGAATACCCCCTCTGCCTCCATTGCATCTTTCATGAAGGGGAGCATGCCACTTTGAAAGGCAACCTAGTTCATTACCTAAAGGCTCTCCAACCTTGGCAACTTTAAGACTTGTGGACTTCAGCTCCCAGAATTCCCCAGTCAGCATGGAATTCTGGGAGTTGAAGTCCATAGGTTTAAAGGCTGCCAAGTTTGGAGACCCTTGCACTAACGATGGGTATTATCATCAGAAAATCATTCCTAATATCTGAGTCTACTTCTGTGCCGTTTCAACACACTGTTTCTGTTACTGCCCAGAGAATAAGTTGGCTGCTCTTCGATAGGACAACCCTTTAGAGATTTGAAGATTACAATCCTATCTCTTCAATCTGCAGGCAAGGTTGGTCTGGCATGACTCCTTTGTGACAAATCTATGCTGGCTCATATAAATTGTTACATTCCTTTCTAAGTGCTCACAAATATGCAGTGTAATTATTCAAAGACCCTGCCCAGTTGATACATCAGATAGACAAATTTCCATTTCTTTTTTTAAAAAATGAGTATATATTTGCTTTCCTCCAGTCTTTGGGAACCACACTATTTCTTCAGGAGCTACAGTACTTGCATATAGAAAGATATATGTTAACTAAAATTAAATTGCACAGAAAGAAAAATGCCTGAATTTCCCAAGTCAATCACAAGGTCAGCCACATCACTGGACCAGTGGTGGGTTCCTGGTTTTTTTTACTACTGGTTTGCTCGTGCGTATACGTTCTCGCTCGCACGTGTGACGCTTTTGCACATGTGCAGAAGCGCCCAGGCAGGTGGGCGGAGCCTCCCACTGCCGCCACTACGGGTTCACCCGATCCGGGAGCAACCCACTTGTGCATTGGACAGATTCTCTCTACGAGTTCCCACAGTACCGTACTGTGTATTTATTTATCAAAGTTACATGGCTGTCCATCTCCCAAAAATCGTCTCTGGGTGATGTAGAACAATTCATTAATACCGTAAATGCACAGAACAATCATCACTAAAAATATAAAAAACCCATGAGAGAGACGGGATGTCATTCATATAGCCCTGCAAACTTGAATTCATATACAGGAAATTCTGTTGTCCTAAAGGTGCTTTTTCAAAAGGCAACTGGACTTTGTTTTCCCTTGAAGACGTTTCAGCTGAAGAAGCTTCTTGGATGATAAGCTAAATGAGTCCAAGCAGAAGCAAAGTCCAGTTGCCTTTTGAAAAAGCACCTTTGGGACTACTGTGACCTGGATGACTGAGAATCTCCATAGACAATAAATTCTGTAATAGATTCACAGAGTTGAAAAGGACTTTGTAGGTCATCTATTCCAACCCCCCACCCCCACCCAAGCAGGAGATCCTACACCAGTGGTGGGTTCCGACTGGTTTGGACTGGTTCAGCTGTACTGATAGTGGGTTGATGGAACCTGCAGCAACCCAGGCCTGCCACGCCCCCAAACCGCTTCTCTTGTGGCGGTGTCATCTTGATTTTCAGTTCTGCACATGCACAGAACAATTTTCATTGCAGAAATTTAATTTTTTTACATTTTTCGCATGCGCAGACCTATTTATAGGCAAATGCGCACACACGGAGCAAAATTTTTGTGCGCACCGAACCGGCAGTAATGCTGGGAGCAACCCAAGCCTGCCCACACCATTTATGACAAATGGCAGTCCAGTCTCTTCTTGAAAGCCTCCAGTTATGAAGCTCCCACAACTTCTGAAGTCAACTTCTGTTCCACTGATTGATTGTTCTCACTGTCAGAAAGTTCGTTCTTATTTCTAGATTGAATCTCTCCTTGGTCAGTTTTCATCCATTATTCTTTGTCTGAGATTCAGGTGCTTTGGAAAATAAGTTGACCTCCCCTCCTCTCTGTGGCAGCCCCTCAAATATTGGAACACTGCCATCCTGACTCCCCTGGTCTTTCTCTTCACTAGGCCAGCCATGCCCAGTTCCTGCAACCATTCATTGTATGTTTCACCAAGAGGTTGACTTCACATAATTTAACAACCGGTTCGCCTAGAGCAGAACTGAAAATGTGAGTTTTCAAACTCACTGCGATTTCATGCGTGCGGCTTCCAGCACACCTTCTCCAGCAGCCGCAATGAGTAGAGCAGGCATGGTGCGGAAATCAGCTGGGCTGCGTGGGCGGGGCGAGTGAGTCAGAGAGTGAGATATATAGGACGGGATAGCACCGGGGCAGGTATCCAGCCAGTAGTTGGAACTACCAGTTTGCATGAACCAGTCCGAACTGGCAGCAGCCCACCTCTGGTTTTAGTCTCCAGACCAGAGGTGGGTTCCTACCAGTTCACACCTATTCAGTAGAACCGGTTCGTCAAATCTACCGAACCGGTTAGAAGAGGTTCCACCAGTGGACCCGGAAAGCAGGCCACACCTACAGAAGAGGTTCCAAAATTTTTTGAAACCCACCAGTGGTCCTTGGATATGATTATTCTACACTATCATGCTCATATTTATAAAACTCAGTGCCTCTGAGAAAGGTAAGGATGACTACTGCGTTTGTGGTGCAATCAGAACATTGCGTGTGTTGAAGTTGTTTTAACGCAAACCAAAGATGCCTTTTAAAAAACAAGTTTACATCATATTCTTATGCATGCCAGTGCTGTGTGTGAGATAATTTAAGGTGGTTCTGACAAGTGTCATTGGCATCTTCATATCCGGTCACATGGGTGGCAAGCAACTCCCATCCGGTCACATGGGCGGCAAGCCACTCCCACAAAGGAGGCCACACCCACAGAGTAGGTTCGAACAATTTTTGAAAGCCACCAGTGCTCCAGACCCCTAATCATCCTTGTTGCTCTTATCTGCTCTCTTTCTAGAGTCTCAACATCTTTTTTATACTGTGGGGACCAAAACTGGATGCAGTATTCTAGGTTTGGTCTCCAAAAATTTTGCATGCCAAACCGGTAGTAATGCCAGCCACAACCCATCCCGGTTAACCTTATAATAAAAGTATGATAAAAGTACGATTTTTGTTTCCTGGTACAACCTTGAAGGGATGACAGTGGTTTTAGCTAGTACTCAACCACATTGGCCATTAACATTAACCCTGCTGGTCAGGGGTGGGTTCCGGCTGTCACTATTGCCAGTTTGCTGGGGGTGCGCCACGCAGGCACATGTGCAGAGCAATAAAAATTGCAGAACCAGTTTGGGGGCATGGCAGGCGTAGGTCACTGCCGGTTCCAGCAACCCAGGCCATCAAACCACTACTAGTTTGGCTGAACCGGTCTGAACTGGTAGGAACCCACCACTGCTACCAGTCTTTCCCCTCCCATTTCTTTAAAAGGCATCCAAGATTACTAAATAAGATACTATGTTTAATGAAATCTGGGTCTAACTTTGATAGTGGGGGCAATGATGGAGAAGATCCCTACAAGTAGGACTCTGTGGCATGATCACTTTCTCAATCTTGGAGCTGGCATTACGCCAGTATACTATTTTTAAATTGCCACTGTTCTTAAGATTGATTCCAGGCAGAGAAATTTGAATCTCAGCACCACTGTAGGCATTATGACTCATATTTAAGATGATATGGACAGCAAGCAGAGAAGTTTCCTACTATTAAAAAAGTCCCTTTTTATGACCCTGTAATCTCTTAATTCAGGTAGAATCGTGGTAACTAGATGGAGTTGATCGTTTACTAGCCAGATGCCCTTCCTGACACCTACGTGGAGTTCACAGCAGACATTTTTTTTCTTTACACGCTGAGAGAGAAACATCTATTGCTACCTAGGATTGAACTCTCAACCTTCCGAGTGGAAGACAAGCATCTTCACCACTAGGTCACTAAGCCACACTGGAAGTTTACTACTACTATTTTGTGAAATTGTGGTGATGCCACGCAAACCGATTCTCCGCTATCGGTGCCGATCGATGCACTGATAGTGAGGATATTTCTTTCCACTCTTTCTAGATTTATTTGCCTCTGGCCAAACTTTCTGGAAGTGGCCTAATTCTCTAGAAATCCATTAGCAAAACGATAAATTGTTCTCCTTATCTGATACCCAAAGATATCAGTATGAGTCAAGAAACCATTGTTTTTTTAGTTATACACAATTATTGCAATATCAAGAGGATGCACTATTAAACTTAGCATAGATTAAAGAGGCAGGTGTCTCTTAAAATCTCAGCAGACATGATATGAGTAACATCCGGTACTAGAAAGGCATTGAGTTTTACATATAACACAGCTTGAAGGTGGCCCAGGATGTATGATCTTCAGAGTTCAGATCCTAAGATAAAAAGGGTTGCATGTTAGATCAGAAGTGAGGCCTTGTAAAACAGTCTTTTGCTACTGTTAATTTATCTCATCGTCTCACCAAAGGCGATTCTGGGCGATGCCCAACAAAGGGTTATACCCACAGATAAAACCTCACAAATATTAAAAAAAGAATATTGACATCCTTCAGTCTCGAAAGACTATGGTGTCGTGCTCTGGAAAGAGGTCTTAAAATAGCATCTGGTGTGGCTAAAAACACCAATTCAAGAGGGGCAATCCCTTCCACACTGAGGGAAGATACATTCTGTCCCCTGCCCAGCCCCCAGATTTCACTGATTCTGGGACCATCTCTCTGCCTCAGCCTGCCGCCGAGCAATTGACTCTTCAAATTGGAGGAGGCCATGCTGTGTCTTTAGCCTCCAAGCTGAACGATCAGAGGTCAAGTTTTCCCAGCTGTTAACATCCATTCCCAAGGCCTTTAGATCCCTCTTGCAGATATCATATCGCAGCTGTGGTCTCCCTCTGGGGCGCTTTCTCTAAGGGAGACCACAACTGTGATATAAAGATACACAAATATAAAAATATATACCATGTTTCCCCGAAAATAAGACATGCCCTGCTAATAAGCCCAATCGGGCTTTTCAGAGGATGCACCATAATAAGCCCTCCCCCAAAAATAAGCCCGCCCCAACTATTTAAGCGCATGCGCAATTGATCCCTGCCATTACCACTGTACCACCTACCGGTACAGCTTGCGGGTTCAACTCGCGAGGTTTTTTTTCTTTACTAGGGTCTTCACTGGATGAAAGGGCAAGGAACACAATGGACCTGGAAAGGTAAGAGGTGCGCCTCGCGGCCCAATACCGCTCACCTCACCCCAATGACAAAGGCAGCCTGCCGGTTCCCTTCCCTGCTGTCCCTTTAGTGAGCGGTGGCAGGTGGGGGGGAGGAGAAGCGAGACGCATATCCTAGTGCTACCAGAGACTCACAGTTCCACTGCGTTCCTCGCCTTTTCATCCTTTGAAGCCCCTTGTAAAAAAAACCTCACGTTGAACTCATGAGGTTTTATTAAAAAGGGGATTCACTGGACAAAAGGGCGAGGAACACAATGGACCTGGAAAAGTAAGAGGCGCGCCTCGCTCCCCCCCCCATCTGCCACCCCTCGCTAAAGGGACGGCGGGGAAGGGAACCAGGCAGGCTGCCTTTACCATTGAGGCGAGGTGGCCGGTATTGGTAAAAAAAAAAACCTTCTCACTGTCAGCGTTCCAAGTATCATGTAGAATTAAATCAAAGTCCAAGGCAAAATGATTGTTAAAGTTCCAATTTAATAAATCAGACATCTTAGCACATCTGTGAAATCCCAATTCTAAAGAACTTCCTGGGATTCCACCCAGTTAAAAGTTCATGATGTTGTCCCCACACCTACAAATCCATCACATGGCCCAATTGTCTTCTTCCACGCTGGCATCACCACCCAGTTGCTTCTGGTCAGGTGCAAAGGTGCGGAGACAAAAGATGACCTTGGTCTTCTAGAAAAGAATGACAACAACACATTCCACAATCCTACTCCTTTCTATTCCCCCCTCCCAACTACTACACTAATGAAACAGCATAATGAAATAAGAGAGAGTGTGGCAGGCCAAAGATCCTAAAAGGGACATAATTGCAGGCATGACACTCGCGACTTCAAGAAGTTTGATTGAACTCGCGAGAAGGGTTTTTTTGGTTTTTTTTACCAGCGGCTTCCCTGAACATAATGGCGAGGAACACAGTGGAGCTGGAAAGGTAAAAGGCACGCCTTGCTTCTCACCTGCCCCAGAAAATAATAAGCCCTCCCTATAATAAGCCCAAGGCCATATTTCATGGGGCAAAAGAAAATAAGACCCTGTCTTATTTTCAGGGAAACACAGTATAATAATTGCATTAACATACATATTTAGTATATATATATTTAAAACAGAGATACAAAACTTAGGGAAAGCGGAATTAAGCATGGCCACCTCAGCAATAGAACCATCAAAGCCTGTCTCCAGATCTCTGGGAGCCCCAGACCTGATAACATCACCAGGTCTTGAGGAACTTAGACAGTGTCAAAAGAAATGGAAGTAATCTAATTTGGGGGGGGGGGATGTTCCATAAAGTGGGTGCCACAGAAGAGAAGGTATGTTTCAGCAAAATGTAGGTCCCTTGCAAATGGTATTTGCAGTATGGCAGAGAAGGAGGAGGAGGTGGAGTAGGAATAATGTGTGAATAAGAAATATAAGATGGCAACCAAGGATGTAACAAAACAATCAGAAGGGTAATACTGGGAACCATATAGCAATAGCAATAGCACATACTTATATACCGTTTTACAGTGCTTTGCAGCCCTCTCTAAGCAGTTTACAGAGTCAGCATATTTCCCCCAACAATTTGGGTCTCATTTTACCAACCTCGGAAGGATGGATGGCTGAGTCAACCTTGAGCCTGGTGGGATTTGAACTTCCAAATTACAGGCAGCCGGCAGTCAGCAGAAGTAGCCTGCAGTACTGCAACTCTAACCACTGCACCACCGAGGCGCTTCCCATATCCCTTTAATAATTGTATGCATTTACTGTATGTGATTATAAATGATACCCTCTCAATGTCTGTGTATAAGGGAAAAAAATCTGCTTTGTACCAGAGACATAAGGGAATTAAATTATTTTTAAAATGACAGTATATTTTGCCTCAAAACCACCCTCACCCATGTTCATTGAATGTCTAAACCCACCCAAGGACCATCATTGCCTTCTAGCTGTTGTTGTTAGGACTCTGGGTGAAGCACTTGGGTTTCTAAAAGAATGGTCTACATGTATGTCATTCACAAGCTGATCGATATTTTTACATTTTGAATATTTTATCCATCTGGTTTCCAGTTTCTCTTGAATGGCAAATGGCCGCACCCAGCTTGCTGAATTGAAATAAAAATGGTGGGAAAACCATTTCACAAATAATCTCAATGTCCTTGATGTAACTTCTACTTGAGAAAGATCTATACTTTGATTTATATGAGCACTGCACAACCAAGACAACTAGACACAAGAACAGTTTTACCCCCTGAACGCCATCACTCCGCTAAACAAATAATTTCCTCAACACTGTCAAACTATTCACTAAGGCTGCATTACTATTACTATTAGTCTTCTCATCGTTCCTATCACCCATCTCCTCCCACTTATGACTGCAGGGCTGTAACTTTGTTGCTTGTATCCTTACAATTTGAATTTATATTGATTGTTTCCTGATTGCCTATTTATACCCTATGACTATCATTAAGTGTTGTACCTTACGATTCTTGATGAATGTATCTGAGAGCATAATTCACCAGACAAATTCCTTGTGTGTCCAATCACATTTGGCCAATAAAGAATTCTATTCTATTCTAATTTGTAACACTATGTTTAAAAATTATTACCAAATTGTTAAACCTAGTACCAAAACAAGGCTGCCTAATGCAACAGTAAATAACAGATATGTGGAAGATTGAGTTGGCTTAGTTGAGGGACAAGCAGAAAACCAAGTTAGAAGAGTTAAAATTCTGCAGGAAGTCTGCAGGAACTCTGCATTAAAGCAGAAGATGCTTGCTTAGCACAAAACCGTTTCTGCTCCACCAGAGCCCTTGTTGTGGAGGCAATGTGAAACCATTTCCTTCCTCAATATTTAATTTAGTAACAATTTAGCAACATACCATGAGACTCAGTTTGCTCTTTCCGTCCCTTATTTGACTTCCCCCAAGGTGGGGAAAAAAGGGGGATCGTGTGGCATGACTTTAAAGGCCTATCATGACTGGGAAGGCCCAACACTGGTAGGGAGTTGACAAAACCAGCCCGGTTAGGATTCAACTCATCAACTTTGCAAACAAGTTATGTCATGGCCTGAGGCCACACATTCAAGTGGAGGTTTCTATTTCAAGCATTGTTCTCACTGTTCCTGAGAAGAAACTGCAGTAGAAGCTGGCTGGGCCAAGTGAGCCAAGTGAGTCATCTACTACCTTGAGCAGCGAACGTTTTGAATGGGATGAGATTCCCCTCCCAGTTCTATTCCTCCCGGACAATTTCCACCTTCTCAAACCAGAATCCAATGTTACATGGGGAAGAAAGTCAGCACCCGCCGCTCCTAGAAGAATCAAATACTTTAGGAAATATTAAAAAGGCAGAATATTATATTCCCCTGGATGAGAAATTGAGAAACATGCTGTTGGAGATAGAAACTCAGCTCCAGGAACCTGCACCCAGCAGATATTTTGGTGCTAGCTTATCTACAAGACAAAAGACTGGGTTATCCAGGACATGATAGGATTATCTATCAGTAGAGCTCACCACATAGCACAACCAAAGCTTTTTCATTGCATCACCCAGCAAGATTCAACTACACTTGGGACACAGATAGCCTACAAAGTTAGCTGCGACCCGGGCAAAAACCCCTGAGAGTCTGACAACCAATAGGATGCATTTCTTGCACAGGAACAGGAAGCTCTAAGGCAAGGCCCAAGAGAGGGTCTCTCTCTCTTTCTCTCCCCCTCCCTCCCTCCTCTCTCTCTCTCTCTCTCTCTCCCCACTCCATGTGTTCAGTTGCACCAGGACCAAGTGCTTAATGGTTCTGCTCCATTAAAACCATCCTTCCAAGCAGCCTCCATATTTCCAGTGTCTATCTCCCCACTTGGGACTGAACCCAGCTGGACATTTCTTCCTACAACGGCTTGGTTATTTTGGCCTACCCAGGATGCTTCGTCAAATCCCTTCTTTCTGGAGTTACAGCCAATGGGCAAGGAGCCAAATAATTCAGGCTGCATATTTTAGCATGTATCACAGGTGCATGGCTTTTGTCCTTGGGTCTTTTGATGGAAGGAGATTAACAGGGCCAAGTGCCTCAATGATCTAGATTTTAATCCTGCCTCAGCTACAAAAGCTCTTTGGGAAACCTGGGGTCAGTCCCTTTCCTTTTTATCCAAGAGCCACAGTGGTGTAGGGGTTAAAATATCTAGTTCATAGAAGCTCAATAAAATAACCTGGGGTCACCACGGCGGAGGGGGATTGTTTTCGCCCTCCCCAGGCTCCGGAGGCTTTCTTCAAGCCTCTGGGAGGGCAAAAACTGCCTCCTCCAGAGGTCCTTCTGGAACTTCCAGGAGGCTGTTTTCCCCCCTCCCCAGGCCCTGCACTTATCTCACATCCAAAATGAGTGATGTGGAGACTCCTAGGAGGGGCAGGGTGGTGCAGAAGGGTGTGTGTGTGTTAGGGTGGGAGAGGTAGAGGAAGGGTGGGTGGGGCCAGCCAGGGGTGGAATTTAGAGGTTCTCCGAACTGGCCATAACATTAGCAGCCCACCCCTATATAAATCAAAATGGCAGCTCCCAGAAGTAGGTTCCTACTGGTTCGGACCATTTCCGTCGAGCAGGTAGTAACTCAGCCTGCCATGCCACTGAACCTTTTCTCTTGGCGGCATCATAGGTGGCGGCATCTTTATTTTTTCCTTCTGCGCATGCACAGCTTTTTTTTAGTACTGCGCATGTGTGTGTAGTGCGAGTTAAGTGTGCGCAAGGGCACAACCCATCCCTGAGTGATGTGAAGCAGCAGCCAAAACCCACCCCTAACAGACCTTATTCAAAATATGGCTTAGACATTAGGTGAACCCAAGTTTGGATATTTTTCTATTCAATGATTCCAGATCGATCTATTAAACCAGGGGTCAGCAAACTGCGGCTCTGGAGCTGCATGTGGCACTTTCATCCATCTGCTGTGGCTCCCTGTTGCCAGTCAGCACCACAATTTTGAGAGGAGCTTCCGGTTTGGAGGAGGGTGGAGCAGGTTATGCCAAAAAGAGACTCTATGGCGAGGGGCAGGTTTTCTGGTCAGCTCCACAATTGATAGAGCTTTCAGTTAGGACAGGTAGAGGAAAAAGGATGCCGCACTAGGAGGAGACTCTATGGTGGGGAAACCAGACTTCTGGTCGGCTACAGAATTGAACGGGGGGCTTCCGATTAGGACCTTTGTGGCTCTTTGAATATTTAAATTTACTGACCCCTGTATTAAACAATTATTCCTAGAGTGATTTTGGTATTTTGGATTTCAGTTCAAGCTCCCATTTCCTTATCTATTCATTTTGATCAACGAAAGAAAAAGTAAGTTTCAGACAATTCCAATTAGACTGGGTAAGGATTTTTTTCTAGACTTAAATAAAATAGTTTTGAAATTTATTTGGCAAGGGAAAAAAGCTAGAATAAAGCTTAAATTACTACAAGATGTTAGATCAAGAGGAGGTTTTGGTTTACCCGATTGGGAGCTATACTATCAGGCAGCAAACCTGATGTGGATTAAGGAGTGGATATCATTAAAAAACTCTAGATTATTGAACGTAGAAGGTCACGATTTGCTGTTGGGATGGCATGCTTTCTTATGGTATAAGGGAACTAAACCACATGGTTATTTTAGAAGACATTATATAAGGGAGGCGTTGTTGTTAAATTGGGAAAAGATTAAAAAATTACATTATTTAAAAATTCCAGTCTGGACATCAACAATTGAAGCATTCTCGTATCCGATAATATATAAAAAGGAACAAACAGTTAGATATATAGAATTATTGAATGCAGAGGGTGAGCTCAAATCTAGTCAAGAGTTGAAGCAAGAAGGGATGGAAATGAACTGGTATTCATATGTACAGATACAATCTAGATATAATGAAGATAGAAAAACTAAAGGTCTCTATAATAAAATGACTGAGCTAGACAAAATTCTAATAGGTACCGATGAAAAAGTAATTAAAAAACTATATGGATATTTATTGGAGTTTAAATTGCATGAAGAACAAGTTAAAGAAACTATGATTGCTTGGGGGAAAAATTTTAAGTATGGGATTGATTTAGAGAATTGGCAGAAATTGTGGTCTCAAAATTACAAAATGACAATGTCTACTGCATATAGAGAAAACTTGTATAAGATGTTTTACAGGTGGCATCTACCCCCGACCAGAATCGCAAGAATGTTCAAGAATAAATCAGAAAAGTGTTGGAAATGTCACCAGATACCTGGCTCATACTACCACATGTGGTGGACTTGCACTGAAGCCAAAAGATACTGGACTAAAATCCACATGTGGTTGGAGAAAATGATACACAAACAAATAGACTTTAAACCAGAGGTCTTTTTATTGGGAATTTTACCAGAAACCTACAACAAAGACTTAAAATATTTGATTGTAAATGTTGTAACAGCAGCCAGAATTGTATTTGCAAAAAACTGGAAAAATGAAACAATACCAAAAGAGGAAGAAATCATTCGAAAAATAATGGACTGTGCCGAAATGAGTAAATTGACATTTGAAATTAGAGAGCAAGAGGATGAACAATTTTATAAGATATGGGACTTGTTTTATCAATGGCTAAGGGAAAAAAAACAAAATTCTGGAAATGAAAAATGATACACTTATGCCCTAATTGGAAAAAGTAAATGATGATATAATTATGCTGTGAAATAATTTAACAATGATATAAGGAAGTACTAATATAAGGTCTGGTGATATAATGTATAAGGTTAAGAATTTATTATAATGATATTTCGCTGATGATAAGGTAATTCTAATAGGGGAACAAACGAAAACTGGTATATATAGGCAGCGATGCCTTGTTGAACAATGAAGGAATAAGATCTCTGTTTGAAGGTATGAAACGCAAGATTAACAATGAATAGAAGTATATTCTCTGGGGGAAAACAATGCTAATGTTAACTGAATATATATGGTAGAAGGAAAATGAGACCTTTAGTTACATTAGAGGAAATATCTGAGATGGTAAACATTATTTGAAGATGTAGATGTTAAAACAACCGTAATCAAACGACATGCTGTATGTGATGATGGTTTTTTTTTTTTTGGTTTTTTTTTTTTTTTTGGTTTTTTTCCCCCTTTCCCTCTTGGACCTTTTTTTGTCCTTTTTGGCCTCCCCCCCTCCCCCCACCCTCTTTTTTTTCTTTCCCCTTTCCTTCTTGAACCTATTTTCTGTCCTTTTTGGCCTCCCCCCCTTCCCCCACCCTTTTTTTTCCTTCCTCTCTCCCTTGTTTTATCTTCTTGTTTTTTGTTTTTTAAACCCTAGCTTATTGTGGTGCTTATTAAATATACAATAGAGAGATACGGGATGTATAAACTTAGTAGGGATGCACCTGTGATTAAACGACATATTGTATGTGAAGATGGGTTTTCCCTCCCCCCCTTTTTTTTCTCTCCATCCTCTCCCTTTCCCATAGTTGTCCATGTAACAAAAAATAAAAATAATTTATAAAAAAAAAGAAAAAAAAAAGAAAAAGTAAGAAACAAAAAAAAATTATATGGGTAGAGGTTGCAGTGAGGAGAAAATTTGTTAGGAGGGAATGAGGAAGTTCAAATAAATATTTAATCTCTGGGCCTGCTAGAGCCTTAGAAAGTCTGCTACCAAGCGGGACTATCACTATGCTGCTGAAATGTTTTGAAAGGGCAATCGAGAGTCATCAGTGCATTGATGAGAACATTTTTTGCCTCATGAACTGGTTTCAGACAAAGAAGACTTTGTTCTATTTAGCTTATCTCTCCATATAAAAAGCAAATACTACTCACTCATCATGAAATCTCCAGAACTGTAAAGCTTATAAACTTGAAATTTGGCATGTACGTTCCTCTTGGCTTCTAGGTGCTTGCTAAGAATGGATTTTTTGAAATGACCATCAGATCATTAGCATTTCTTATACAGTAATTAACATGCTCTGATGCTAACGAGTTCTACTTTCCCTCTCTGCCTGAAAAGAACTCTGTTCCAAATGCCAGTTGCCTTATATTAACATGCTCTGATGCTAAGGAGTTAGACATTCTACTCCCCCTCCCCACCTGAAAAGAACTCTGTTCCAACTGCCAGTTGCCTCATATTCTGTTACCTCAGTTCAAACTGGCAGACGTTGCACTCCTTCATTCAGGAGCAGTTTGAGGCTCCTTACAGTACTAAACATTGATACCTCACCAAAATGTCTACCCCTTCCACCTATGGAACTGCTTCCAGACTCAAGGCAGCGGGAGCTATATTCCCTTGTGTGTTCCAATCACCAACCACCACTGAGCCAACGGATTGTGAACCAAATTTCTCCTGCTTAGCCCAATCACATAGTTTCATCATGAAGCATGGAGGTATCCAGCTAATAATGATATAAGATTCATCTTCTAAGAGAACAGTCTTCTGTTTCTGGAATTTGGGGACAGAGATCACCTTTTGACTGTCTTACATAGGAAGATGTCTTGAACTCACCCTGACAATTATAAAATCATAGAACTGTAGAGTTGAAGTGTCAACGTGACCAATCTGCAAGAAAATCAGTGAAACCATCATGGTTTCTTAAAAGCCTCCAGTGATGGACAACCAGAAATGGACAGCCTCCAGTGATGAACAATCAGAGATTTAAACTTTCACTTTCACTTTCTGTAGCCCTGCAAAATGTTTCTTGACTGATTTCTCTGGAGTTTCCATTTGGCAATTTCCTCTTGAGCATGCCCACCATTCTTCTACAGATCTTTTCTTCAGATTGAGCAGTCTAGATTGCTCTAGATTCCTGGTTGTCACAGATTGAAGGCGAATGAGATCCAGGCAAAAGAAGAATATCATGGCTTCAAAATCTAAGGGGCTGGTTTGGACAAAACTCAACGGCACTTTTTCATATGGCTGTTGATATAAATAGGATCACCAACATGATCATCAACGTCCGATGACAGATATGGAAGAAGAAGAAGAAGAAGAAGAAGAAGAAGAAGAAGAAGAAGAAGAAGAAGAAGAAGAAGAAGAAGAAGAAGGGAGGAGGAGGAGGAGGAGGAGGAGGAGGAGGAGGAGGAGGAGGAGGAGGAGGAGGAGGAGGCCAACACTTGAATTCTGGTTGAGGCTAGGCTGAATATATTTGGTAAGGAGCAAGTGTAAGCTTTTTCCTGATCTAAATTGCTCTTCCCTTAGGAATACTGAAGCAAAATACTTCCCTGTTTTGCATTCCATAGGTAGAAAAAGAATTCCAAAGTAAGAAATACTTTGGGAGGATTTAATCAAATGCAGCATTGTCTATGATATGACATGAATGATACTACATTAGTATTACACGATACTGTAGTCATTCCACTTGATATTTTTCAATACAAATAGTGCTGGAAGGGACCTTGGAGGGCTTCTAGTTCAACCCCCTGCTCAAACAGGAGACCCTACACCATTTCAAACAAATGAATGTCCGGTCCGTTCTTAAACACCTCCAATGACGAAGCAGCCACAACTTCAGAAAATAAGTTGCCCCCCTCTTCTTTGTGCCAGCCTCTCAAATACTGGAATACTGCTAACATGTCACCCCTAGCCCTTTTCTCTAGACTAACCAAACCCAGTTCCTGCAACCATTCTTCATATGTTTTGGTCACCAGGCCTTTAATCATCTTAGTTGTTCTTCTTTGCACTTTTTACAAAATCTTAACATCTTTTTTGTAATGTGGTGACAAGATTTTATAAAGCAGTAGTAATACTTTACGAGATTTTAATTCTATGCCTCCGCTTATACAACTTGTAGCCTTTCTAAGTATGTTGTCATATGTAATTTCTGGGTAGAATTTAGATTCTCTTAGCCATGACTAAGTCCTACTGAAGCTAATGGGGCGTAAGTTAGTCACCGTGACTAATGTTCTCATCTCTTTCAGTAGTCCTTTTTATGAATCACTTCCATTCCTTCAGCGCGAAGGTAGTGGCCCCAAGCTGAGAGGAGCAGGGGCCCTTTGCATTTTCACGATGCTGTCAGATTCCAGAGCAAGTTGAAAATTAATCAGAGAAAATGGGGATTTCCTCTAGTGAGTGAGACATCCCTCATTCATCTCCAGAAAGAACCCTACAAGGCGATTTTTTAACTGTAAGACAAAATGGTAGCTATGAGGCAATTTTGCAGAATTCTCTATGGAGCTACAGGGCTGGTGGGTTCCCACTGATAGAAACTTCTCCCCTCCTTCAATTTTTCTCATCGGGTTCAAGTCAAGGAACCACAACTTCCTTTAAATTTTTCAGCAGGGCTTAGAAGAGGGTTTGTGCCACCACTTCCTTCTTCCCCGTCATGGTTAGGTTGCTTTTTATGCTCTGCAAAAAGAGAGAATCACAATGTGAAATCTCCATGGTCAAAGGAAGCCTTCAACAGAGCATTGTTTTAAATGTAAAAATTATATATATATAATATATATAATTATATATATAATAACCACTGAGCCACAGAGTTCGACTCTGATGAGAGCTGATGAGAGCTAAATAGCTTGAAATAGATCTATACTAGTGTCCCTTTATTTATTTATCAGCACAAATACAACAAATGTAACAAAAAGGCAACAGTAAAAATATTGGGTTTCTGTCTGGATGGTCTCTTGTGGTCTCTTGTGACGAGCCGAAGGACAGAGAATGGAAGTAGTGATCTTCCTCCCATATTTGGGCATACCGGTGGTTGTAACTCTAAAATAGATTCCTTTCACCCTGGCTTGGCTGATAAGGAGTCGAACTCTGTAACTCAGTGGTTAACACATCTGCCTAAGATGCAATACAGCACAGGTTCGATTCCCAGTAAGGGTATGGCTAGCTGATGAGAGCTAAATAGCTTGAAATAGATCTATACTAGTCTCCATTTATTTATTTATCAGCACAAATACAACAAATGTAACAAAAAGGCAACAGTAAAAATATTGGGTTTCTGTCTGGATGGTCTCTTGTGACGAGCTGAAGGACAGAGAATGGAAGTAGTGATCTTCCTCCCATATTTGGGCATACCGGGGGTTGTAACTCTAAAATATATATGTATGTATGTATGTGTGTGTGTGTGTGTGTGTGTGTATGTATGTATGTATATGTGCATGCATGTATGTATATATGTATGTATGTATATACATACATACATACATACATACATACATACATACATACATACATACATACATACATATATATATATATATATATATATATATATATATATATATATATATATATATACCAGAGCAACGAGAGAAGATCCCCTATCCCAGGGGCCTCAAACTCAATTTCATTGAGGGCCACATCAGGGGTGTGTTTGATCTTGGAGGGGGCGGGCATGGCCAGCATGATATCACTCATGTCGGGGGATGCCTGTGGTGGCCCATATGCTCAGCCAGTGAAAATAGTATTTAGTATTTAATAAATTTATAGGCCGCCCAATCCCGAAGGACTCCGGGCGGCTTACAGAAAATAAATTTTAAAAAATAAAGAATTAAAAACAGAGGAAAACAGATTAAAAACCACATCAAGCACCCAATCTAGTCGGGGCTGGACCTCAGTCATGAGGTCAACAGCCCCAGGCCTGCCGGAATAGCCAGATTTTGATAGCCTTTTGGAAGGCCATGAGAGTGGGTAGGGTCCGGATCTCAGGGGGTAGTCCATTCCATAGGGTCGGGGCGGCTACAGAGAAGGCCCTCCCCTGGGGAGTCACCAGCTGACATTGTCTGGCTGACGGCACCTGGAGAAGGCCCACCCTGTGCGATCTTATCGGCCGTTGGGAGGTATGTGACAGAAGACGGTCTCGCAGATATCTGGCTCCTGAGCTCAATTTTCAGCTGCGACGGCATCCTGCATCCCTCTGCCAGTGAAAATGGTGCTGGAGCCACACGAAGCCCTCGTGAGCTCCGTTTTTGGCTGAGACAGCCTCCTGCAGTCCTCTACCAGCAAAAATGTAGCATGAGGGGGGGGGAACCACACACAGCCCTTGTGAGCTCCGTTTTCAGCTCGGATGGCCTCCTGCAACCTGTACTAGCTTTGGTACAGCTAGTTCTCAACTTACGACCGCAATGGTCTTGTGCATAAAGTAGCAAAAGAGCCTCACGGTCTCCTGGTTTCTAGGCTGGTGCCTCAGTCGTGACACAGAACTGGCTCCCATACATACCGTGTTTTCCCGATAATATGACCTACCCCGAAAATAAGTCCTAGCTAGTTTTTTATACAAGTGTACCCAATATAAGCCCTACCCCCAAATAAGCCCTAATTAAGACCCCACCCACTCCAGGGTGCATGGGTAAAAATTAAGCTAGGTGGGGATGAGGGGGGAGTGGAGTTGCCCTACTATTTACCTTCAGACAGTTGCAAACAGAACTTGCATACCTCAACACCTGCCTTGCTGGCCCATTTCTTCTGCAGCCGTCAAGGCTTTCCTTTCTGATTGATCCAGAGCTCTGTTATCGGTTGCAGAGGCCTTCAAGAAAGCCTTGCTGGCCGCAGAAGAAGTTCCTGTGTCAGGCCTGCAGCCATCTTTTCTTTTGGACCTTTGGCCTGCCACATTTTCTATTATTCTACTATGCATTTTCTATTGTGGGAAAATGGGAGGGGGGATTATAGGAGTGAGATGCCATGTAGCCATAACAAAATTCTTTCTAGAAAGCCAAGGTCATCCTTTGCCTTTGCACCTCTGCACCTGACCGGAACTGTATGGGTGGAACTGCCAGCATGGCAGGGAAAGATTGGACTTGTGGGTGTGGTGGCAAGATCTTGAACTTTCAATTAAGTGGGGAAAACCGGGAAGCTTTCAGATTCGGGTTTTCCCAGATGTGCCAACATGGCTCTCTTAATATTGGAACTTTGAGCAATACTTTGCCTCGGACTTTGATTTACTTTTGGATGCTATTTGGAACCCGGACATTAACCCGAATCTATATCCTGAAGGCCTCTGATAGTGAAAAGGAGGTTGGGAGTGACACCCGCAATTGAGGTGACTCAGTGGAAGACATCCCTGCCCCAAAAATAAGACCTGGTGCCATTTTTGGTGGCAAAAAAATAATAAGGCAGGTTCTTATTTTCGGGGAAACACGGAACATAAGCACATATCCACGGACATATCTATATACACGCCAACACATGTATCTGCAAGGTTGGTGAACAACAGCCTAGATTGGATCACACTTTTTATAGCATTTCCCAAAAGGTATTTGTTTGCATAAGGAGGAGAAATAACTGGATAATATATTCAATTCTGCACAAATAACCTCTTTCTGTTTCATCTTCCTATGACAACCACAGCCTACATGAAAAATTGGTGAGGGAAAAAATGCCTGAAGTAGGCCTTTGACATGATTTACTCAAGCCCAGTGAACCATCTAACTATGGCAACGTTAAAAACAACAACGATAATCTCACAAGATAAAAATCAACTCTACAAATTCCATAGTTGGCTAATGCTTTTCTCAATGCCAACTGAAGTGTGACAGAAATTGTTCTTCAGAATTATTCACCAGGCTGTGAGGGGCGAAATGAGGAAGTTGGCGCACAGGCAAGGAAAGGAAAGAAAGTCCTCAACATACAACCACAATTGAGCCCCAAAGTTCTGTTGTCAAGTGAAACATTTGCTGAGTGAGTTTTGCCACATTTTACGACCTTCCTTGACAGAGTTGTTAAGTGAATCACTGCAATTGTTAAGATGTTTTTTTAAATATATTTTTTATTATTTTTACATTTAAAACAATGCAATACCGCAGAGTCGAAGTGGTCATACAGTCACATTATACACAATTAGTCTTAACCATTAACTATTAGCCTACCTAGTGCATTATCTATCCTTCTGTCCAATCACAATATATACAGTTTGTTCCAGTCTTGTCACCTTGTCTTATACCAATCATAAAATCTGTTCCAGACTTCAAAATATTCTGATTCCACTTTATTTTTAAGTTCAAGAGTGAGCCTATCTGCTTCCACGCAGGCCAACACTTTTCTGATTATATCTAGCTCTGATTTTCTTTTTTCCAATACTGCGCAAAAGTTATGCGCGCCACAGTTAGTACATGTATAATTAGATAGGGTACATTTTTCTTAAACCCCTCCGGTATTATTCCTAGGAGAAAAATGTCTGGTTTAAATTTGGTCTCCCACCATTTGTTCCAACCATGATTAAATCATTTTCCAATATCTTTTGGCCTCATTGCATGTCCACCACATATGATAAAAAGTGCCTGGTGTTTCTTTACACTTCCAACAATTTGGGACCAGATTTTTAAACATTTTGGAGAGCTGTGCTGGGGGGGAGATGCCATCTGTAGAACATCTTATACAGATTTTCTTTATACGCCATAGCCAATGTTAGTTTCCGATTAAGTATCCAAAGTTTTTCCCACTTAGCCAATTCCACATTATAACCAAAATTTTTCGCCCAGGCGACCATAGTTTCTTTGACGGGTTCTTCCTCGAGTTTATATTCCATTAAAAATCTATACAGCACTATGATCAACTTGTTTTCTGTCTCTATCAAAAATTTATCTAATACTGTGTAATCTTTAGCAATACCTTCCTTCTTCCTGCCCTGAGTAACACAGTTGTTAAATGAAACTGGTTCCCCCGTTGACTTTGCTTGTCTGATGGTAGCAAAAGAGGATCACCTGACCCCTGGACACGGCGACTGTCATAAATATGAATCAGTTGCCAAGCATCTGAATTTTGATCATGTGACCATGGGGATGCTGCAATGGTCGCAAGTGTGAAAAATGGTCGTAAGTCACTTTTTTCAGTGACATTGTAACTTGGAACGGTTGCTAAATGAACTGTTGGAATTTGAGGTCTGCCTGTACAAAAACTAAGTTTGATTCTTTAATCTCCAGGTCTGGATTTTGTACTCATCAAAATGATTTAATAATCAATGAATTGAATACACATTTATGTAAATAAATACATATTTATTTTATATTTTACTTGCTCTTTATATCAGCAACTGGAGCAAACTCATTCTCATATTAAAAGAATGCTTTATGATTTTTTTTTTATTACCGTCACAAACCAAAACACGTGTACTACAAAAGATATAAGAGAATTGATCATAGCATCATAGCAATCAGTCACCAAAAGCTTAACTAAGGGAAGTTACAGAATTCTCCTCGAATGGTTACAGCTCTTAAAAATTTTTTGGAAACCTGGGCTTCCAGGGCAGGACCTTGCTGATGGCGGCAGCTTAACGAGCTGCCCCCAGGTTTCTGGTGGCGTTATCTGCCTAAATACCTGGTAGATACCTCATTCTTCAGGCAAAGAAGAGTGAGAGAGAGATCCAGCTGGTAAGAGCTTTTCTTTGAAGTTTGCAGCTTTTTTTTTTGCTGCGAATGGAAGGGGGGGGGCGACCAAAGGCTGAATCACAACTCCGTGCCAGAAACTCCGGCTGTATTTATTACGACGCAAAGTAAGGATCCCCCCACTTAGGACAACTTTTGATATATTTATTTGAGATTAATACAAGCAGAGTCCGTACCTGAGAACCTTATCTGCCTTTTTTAAAAAAAAAAAAATCCTAGCTTCCTTTTACAAGAGCTTCCTTCGTGCACGGGTTTTTTTTTCTTAGAAAATAAGCTCCTAAAATGGCGATTGTGCCACATTCCTAACTATCCGGCAAGAACAGTGATAAAAAAGATCAAAGGAACAGCCAGCCAGCAATCTCTTACTAATTAGCCTCATTTCTCTGAAGAGCTTACAAGACTTTTTTCTTATCAACTTTTAAAAGTTTTAAAAGACTCCTTGTTAATATAGAGACATTCCAAACAGAGATGAATATGCTGAACTGTTTCGTTACAATGCTAATCTTTTGAAACCTGCTTTGTTATAATGCTCTTTTCTGAAACCTTTTGAAAAACCTCTAAGAACAAATAAAGGGGGGACTTAATACTTTCTTTCCTCGTAAGCTACACAGTGGGCCAGTAGAGTTTGAATAATTGTTGAATAATTGTTTGAAGAAAAGATATAATGGCATCAAAATTAAATTCGGGGAGACCTCTTCTTAGGAGTACATCTCACACACTTGGCACAAAGTCGCAGCTTCCACCCTCTATGCCCCCTACTGGAGATCTGCTAACGAAAGAACTTTTTTTTTGAAACTTTCAGAGAATTCAGAGAGGAGATAAAGAAACTTAAAGCAGACTTATATGATAAGCTTGATACTAAGATTGCCAAAACAAATGATGATATGCTGGGACTTGTAACTGTATTGACAGAATATGTTTCTGGAATGGAAGATAAGCTAGAGGTTCTTGAAGAAGCCAACACTAACTTGACTTCCAAAACTGAAGTGGTGCAACAAAGAGTTGAAAACGCTGAAAAACAAATTGTTATGATACAATACACACAGATGGAGCTTGCATTAAGAGTCAGGGGGCTGCACGAAGATAAACACGAGAACTTGAAGCAGATTTTTTCAGAGGCTTTTAACCTTTTGGTGGAAAGACCGGGGTCCAATTTTGATTGGCAGATCGAAAAAATTTATCGCGCTAACTCTTGGGTGGCAAAACAGAAGCAACTTCCCCGAGATGTAATTATATACTTTGCTACAAGAGCGTCCAGAAACATGATACTACAAGAGTCTTATAATACCAGGCTTCAAATTGGCGGACAGGACTTGATTGTCTTGAAAGAAATACCACCCCAAATGCTAAGAGCCAGGAGAGATTATGCTTTTCTAGTGGAAGAACTCAGAAACCGTCAGATACAGTATAGATGGGATGTGCCATTTGGTATTATAATTACATTTGATAAGCAAAAATATCGTCTCAACTCTGTATGGGAAGCCCGAGATTTCTATCACAAGATCCTGAAGGTGGGACACCCTGAATCATCTGGATCTGGAGAAAGACCACGAGAAGGACAAGATAAACAGCAAATCACACAACTACCAGACAAAAAGCACCATTTCCTCCTTCTGGAAGGGCAAGGGGTCAGGCAACAAAGATCTAGCCATATGACTACCAGACGAATGGGAAAACAAGGTACATTGCAACAACCTCAATAACCACCGGCCATTGACCAAGGAGTTGTGGTCTGAACTCTTTACAGAAGAGAAAGAAAATATTTCACTATCTCAAACAGTTCAAGAACGATATAATTTGCCTGCAAGAAATTCATATCAAATCAACTGATCAAAATATTTGTTCAACCCCGAACTTGGTCAATATTTTGTGACCTCTGCTACGGAAAAGAAAAATGGTATAGTTGTATACTTAAGAAAAGACATTAAGGCTGAACTAATTGAAGCAGATCCCTTTGGAAGATATATTACATTAGACCTAATTCTAGAAGGGAAAAAGACTTGATGGACGACTTCGAATTGAGAAATGTTTGGCGAGAAAGAAACGCAGAGGCATATGACTTCACCCTTTTTTTTTGATGGACATCAATCCCTTTCAAGGATTGATTTTATACAAATCACTAATGATTTATTTTCTAGGGTGAAGAAGACAAAGATTGCGGCGAGGGTCCTTTCGGATCATAACCCAGTCTGGACGGAATTGGGAAGGGTAGTGCAGGCAAGAAGGTCTTGGAGGTCGAATGAGAGTTTATTTAGATATGAAAAGTATATTAATGATTGTAAAAAATTGCTATCTGAATACTTTGTTCTGAATACGAATAAGGGTACATTCATGGGATTTGTAGGGGATGCAAGTAAAGCGTATATGAGAGAAGTACTGATGAATATAAACAAAATACATAGACATAAACAAGGGCAAAAACGAAAAGAATTGGAAGAGGAAATTAAAAGAAAAATTTGAAATGTATCCAAATTGTGTTATAGAGGGAAGGAGGTGTTTCAACAGGAGGAGATTTAAAAGGCATTCCGGGGAATTTTTTTTTTTTTTTACAGAATTGTACAAAGGGGACAAAATTAAGGGTTTAGATATAAAAAGCTATACCGTGTACGGGCTCTGGGAAGTCGGGGGGGGGGGGGAAGGGAGGTGGGGTCCTAGGGGGGAGGGGGGAGGGGGAAAATATAGTATGTGCTAGAAAAAAAAAAAATTGGAAACCTGAGAGGTGATGTATGAGGAGGAATCTCCAAGGCAGTATACAAACAAATTACAGCCATTAGGTCTAGAAGGGACGATTTCAAGAAGAGACAGTAACTTAGATCTGTCTGTGTTATACATGGGGCAAATTAGAAGGACCTGCTCCACAATTTCAACTTCAGCTCTGTCACAAGGGCATAGCCGCTTGTTAATCGGGAGCCTCTTAAAACGACCATCCAAAAGTGCTGAGGGCAAGATATTAAAGCGAGCTAGGGGGGAAAAAAGCTCTTCTATACTTGGGAATGGTTAAAGTATAAAAATAGGAAGCCATCCTCAATCCATAATTATTAAGTTGGTTGAGAGTCACGGGGGAGCAAGTTTTGTTGGCTCTGGCTCGTAGATATTGTAAATCAATGTCCACAAGCCGTTGGACTAGACTAAATTGGGCGTCCTTGAGGTCGTAGTTTCCCAAGGCATTTCCGTAAAACCTAGCAGATGTAGTTTCTTCAGCAGCTCTTTCTCCCAGCGAGAAATATGGGAGTCCGCGAATACCAGGGAGAGGTAGCTGCCAGGAACTGCTATAAGATTTAATCATATGATTGGTGGGTTGTTCAACTTACTCCTTCCCTCTTATTATTCCATAAAACCTTCTATTCTGAAAATCTAGAAATTCAAAATTACAATAAATTAATCAACACATGGACTTCCCAGAGTCATTTCCAGAACGCTGATCATTGTGAGGCCAGAAACGCACATGTATTTGCAAGCAAAGTTAAACCAAACAATAGCCAAGGTGGCGCAGTGGTTAAATGCAGCACTGCAGGCTACTGCTAGATCAGCAGGTCAGCGGTTCAAATGTCACCGGCTCAGGGTTGACTCAGCCTTCCATCCTTCCGAGGTGGGTAAAATGAGGACCCAGATTGTTGGGGGCAATATGCTGACTCTCTGTAAACCGCTTAGAGAGGCCTGAAAGGCCTATGAAGCGGTATATAAGTCTACTGCTATAATAATTTTAAAATTTAGTATTTTTTTTAAAAAAAATACAAGGAACAGGTTTAGGAAATCCTTGCCTCTGTAAAGAATGATGTTTAAAAAATAACTCCAATTCGTACATATGGAAAATTTATTCTTAACCACTGTGACCAAAGCAATTTTTTTTAAAATTGTAAATTGTTCATCATACCCCAGAAGTTTCAAGCCTCTATTGTCTCAGAGTTAGATGAATCTGTCCTTTGAAAGAAAAGTATAATTAGAAATAGATAACCTAGAATGGCGAGGGGGAATTCCTTTCTCCATTATATACAGTAATTTATTAAAAGGCTTTTAAAAAAAAGTAATGTTATTTTACACAATACTAATATTGCGAATTATCTTAAAAATACAAGTTCCAGGTGTAGTTACAAAAGAAGAGACAGACATTGCAATCTCCAGAACTTAAAATATATTACCCACTTAGTTTTTGTTAGCCACTGCTAAACATCGTCAGAGTGTAAAAACTACAATTGAAGAGATATCTGCCTTTGTACATCATTAATGATTATCATTAAGTCCCGCTGGCCAGCTGGTTAGGGCGGGGGAGCGCAGAGGGTCAGTGCATGCATGCGCAAGGGGAGGGATGCATGGGCGGGGACATGCATGCATACACGTGGCAGTGGGACGCGAAGGTGGGCATCGGGCACACATTCAATTATGGGTATGTTTGTGCTTTCAGAATGCGTCAACGAAAAGGTTAGCCATCACTGTTCTATAATGTATCCTATCTAATCACCCAAACCATAAATCATGTTTTTTTTCCCCTTGCATCAGGCAAAAATCATCTAAAAGGGTTTCCAGACAGCAAATAAACAGTTTTTTCTCTGATCAAGGAAGTCAATTTAGCCATGTCAGCAAGTTCCGTCATCTTCACCAACCCTCCATTGTGGGTAATGCTGATGGTTTTCCCCCCATCTTTGGGCGCATCTATTTTTAAAAGCCTGCCTACTCGCGAGCAAACTCAGACAATGCTGAATATGGAAGGCGAGGGTAGAATAGGAAACTCACATGAAACATCCCTTTCCCAAGGTTTCCATCTTTACCTTCCCAGTCTCTATGAATGCTATCAGGGTGTTTCATCTCTGGGCTGAGTCCCTGCCAAGGGGCATTCTTCGCTTGACATAAATCAGGCTCCTTCTCAAAGTCAGTGTGACTGCTCAACGCGGTTTATTCTGCAGATGATCTCATTCATTTAATTGTTCTAACGTGTGAGCTCACGCTCATTTTAAAGGTAAACAATACATTTCCGGTTCGACAAACCCGATTCCAGGTTGTGATAAGCTGAGAGTCTGTTTCACTGGGAAACTCCCCCTCCGCTGTGTTCTCAATCTATGGAACTCTCAGCCACATGAAATGGCTCTTTATCCGGCATGGTTTTAAAATTGCCCTCCAGGACGTGACATTATTCGGGATTTTCCTCCACTGGACTCTCTCGTGCTCTCTCCCTCCCTCCCTCCTCCTTCTCTTCCCTTCCCTTCTCCCTCTCCCATATTCCTCCTCCTCTTTTTCCCTCCTCTTCCCTCCCTCCCTCCTCCCCTCTCTCCCTTTCTCTCCCTCCTCCTTCTCTCTCCATCTTCCTCCTCTTTCTCCCCCTCCTCTCTCCCTCCCTCATCCCTCCTCCTCTGTCTTCTCTTTCTCTCCCATCTTCCTCCTCCTCTTTCTCCCTCCTTCCTCCTCCTTCTCTCTCCCTCCCTTCTTTCTCCTCCTCCTCTTCCTCCTGCTTCACCCTCTCCCCATCTCCCTCCCCCTCCCCCTCTCTCCCTCCCCTCCCTCCTCTCCCTCTTCCTCTTCCTCTTCCCTCTCTCCTCTTCTCTCTCCCTCCTCCTCTTCTTTCTCTGTCCCCCTCTTCTTTCTCTGTCCCTCCATCTCTCCTCCTCTCTCCCTCCTCTTCCTCCTCTCTCCCTTCCCCTCTCACTCCCTCCTCTTCTCCCTCTTCTTCTTCTCTCTCACCCTCCCTCTCTCCTTCCTCCCTCTCCCCTTCTCCCTCCCTCCTCCTGTCTCTCTCTCCCTCCCTCCTCCTTCTTCCCCTCCCCTTCCCTCCTTCCTACTCTCCCTCCCTCCTCCTCTCTCTCTCTCTTCCTCCCCCCTCCCCCTTCTCTTTTCGCCCTGCCTCTTTCTTCCACCCGAAAACAAAACGGCGGTGCTATTTTTAGATTCCAGATTTCCCAGCCAGGTGATGATGCAAACCCGGAGTTCAACAGCTGCCGGGCATGTGTAACGCCGATGGGTACGATCGGAGGCGGAAGCAGAGGCGAGGAGCCGGCCGGCCGGGCGTCCTCAGTGATTCAAACCGGTTGTTCTCCCTGTAGGACGCCCGTCTCCTGCTTCTGGCTCTCGGTCGCCTCCAGAAGCCACCGAAGCCCAAACTGGGGAAGAAGGAGCCAAGCCAGACGCTTAGTTTTTGGGGGAAGTCCCCGGATCTGCGACGAAGCCCGCTGATTTCAGCGCCACCAGCTGGATCGGCCCCGTTCCAGTCGGAGCCTTCGCGTGGGCGTTGGGGAAAAAGGTCCCCGGAGCCCCGGCTCGGCCGCCGAAAGGAATCTCTTGGGAGGGAATCCCCTCCGTGGGGGAAATCCTGGGAAACCCATCCCACATACAGCTCTAGGGGTCTTCACTTGGTGGCTAAGCAGAGGGTTGGATCTTGCTGGTCTCAGTATGCTCTTTAGGACACCTTCCTTTCATATTACATGTAGTCCTCGATTTACAACAGTTCGTTTAGCGACCGTTTAATGTTACACTGAAAAGAGAGACTTGTGACCGTTTGGAACACTTACAACCACTGCAGCCTCTCTAGGCTCACGTGATCAAAAGCTGCTTGGCAATTGACTCATATTTATGACGGTTGCAATGTCCTGGGTGTGTGTGTGTGTGTGTCAGGGAATCCCCTTTTGTGACCTTCTGACAATGGGCGAGCCAGATTCACTGAACAACTGGGTTGTTAAGTGAACAACTGCCGCGATTCACCTAACAAGCATGGCAAGAAAAGTTGTAAACGGGGGCAAAATTCACTTAATATTTTTCATGTAGCAAATGTGACATTTTTTGCGTGCCCAACCGGCAGTAATGCTGGTAACAACCCTTTACCTTATAGTTGCTGTAAAAGTGAGATGTGTGGCATATACATTTAATAATTACATAAACATATTAAATACACTATGCTGATACATGACAACATCTTAGGCTCTAGGGAGGAATCCAGGGTTGAATGAAGGCCAACCCCAGGTGAAGAACTGGCAGCTGTGAGTGCACATATTTTTGTATATAATGATATCAATCAATTGCAAAAGGCAGTTTTACTTGGAACAGCTTATGTCCTTTGGGGATGTTTTTAACACCATCAAACTACATACTGAATAAAAAGGCCAAATTCCCCCCCAAAAAATACCTGGCTGACAGTGCAACCGACCATAATAATAGCATCCTATTTTAATTTTCCACTTTGCATTCTTACCTGGAAATAAGGACCAAAGGCAGGTAGTCCTTGACACAGTCATTTGTTTAGTGACTAAAAAAAAAGTGTCTTGTAACAATTTTCACATTTAACAACTGTTGCAGCATTCCTGTGGTCATGTGACAGAGGCTTGGCAACTGACTCATATTTATGATGGATGGCAGTATCCTGGGGCCATGTAATCACCTTTTTGTCTGCACCTCTACAACTGTCTGGTTTGGTTCTGCAATCCAAGAAGACAGACGCAGACTTCAGAGGAGAATCAGAACTGCAGAAAAAACAATTACTGCCAACCTGCCTTCCATTGAGGACCTGTACACTGCACGAGTCAAAAAAAGGACTGGGAAAATGTTTATAGACCCCTCGCATCCTGGATGTAAATTGTTTCAACTCCTACCCTCAAAATGACGCTATAGAGCACTGCACACCAAGACAACTAGACATAAGAATAGTTATTTCCCCAATGCCATCACTCTGCTAAAGAAATAATTCCTTCATCACTGTGAAACCCTTTACTAAGGCTGCTTTACTATTGCTATTACTATCGTTCCTATCCCCCATCTCCTCCCACTTATGACTGCAGGGCTGTAACTTTGTTGCTTGTATCCTTACGATTTATATTTATATTGATTGTTTTCTTTCTTTTTTTTTAAAACAGAACTTTTTTATTTTTCTTTAAAAAAAAACACAAATATGTCATCATTTGTCAATCATTAAGACATTGAAGTACAATTTTTTTTGTTGTGTGTACCCCTCCCTCCCTCCACCCCCCCACCCCCCTTCCTCCTTCCCCCCCCCCCCGACTTCCCAGAACCCGTACCCGGTATGGATTTTTAACTAACACAGTCTAAAATCTATTGAGAAAAAAGAAATAAAGAAATTAATGACATTCTAGATTGACCTTAGCTTCTTCTTACTGAACTGACTTTTAACAGTTTAAATCATTTCTGATCTTAAGCATAGGCTAACTGGAATTTCTTAGTCCCGTATTTATTTTGTATATAGTCAATCCATTTTTTCCAGTCTCGTTTATATCTCTCATTTGAATGATCTTTGAGATATGCCGATATTTTAGCCATTTCAGCTAAGTTTGTTACTTTCAATGTCCATTCTTGGATTGTAGGCAAGTCTTCCTTCTTCCAATATTGCGCCACCAACAGTCTTGCTGCAGTTATCAGGTGCAGAATCAAATTGGTCTCTACCACTGTAAAGTCAGTACATATACCTAGTAAAAATAACTGAGGACTAAACTTTATCCTTCTTTTAAAAACATTTTGCATGACCCACCATATTTTTATCCAAAATGCCTTAACCTTTTGGCAGGTCCACCATATATGATAATATGTAGCATCGAGAGAACCACACCTCCAACATTTAGGCTGTACATTCGGATACATAGAAGCCAACTTTTTAGGATCTAAATGCCATCTATAGAACATCTTGTAAAAATTTTCTCTCAGATTTTGAGCTTGTGTAAATTTCACATTTCTTACCCAAATTCTTTCCCATGTATCCAACATTATTGGTTCCTCAATATTTTGAGCCCATTTTATCATACAATCTTTAACTAATTCTGTTTCCGAATCCATCTGTATTAATACATTATATATCCTCTTTATATGCATTAAGCTTTGATCTCTTATTTGTTTAAACAGATTATCCTCAACTTGAATAAAACCAATTTTTTGATCTATTTTCCACCTAGCCTGTAATTGCCCATACTGGAACCATGTTTGAACTACCTTCTCCTCTTTTAATACCTCTAAAGATTTTAATTGTAATACCCCCCTTTCCGAGGTAAGAAGCTGTCTGTAGGTAATTCTGTCCTGTTTTTGTGCTGTATTCATATTTTCAATTGCGTGTCTAGGAATTGCCCACATGGGTATCTTGTCATTTAATTTATATTGGTATTTCTTCCAGACCCGCAATAAAGCATTTCTTAAAATATGACTTTTAAAGTTCTTATCCAATTTTTTGTTGAATAACAGGTAAGCATGCCAACCAAATAGCAGATCGTGTCCCTCAATGTTCAATATTCTATCATTGGTTAAGTGAATCCAATCACTAATTACAGATAATGCCACTGCATCATAATATAGTTTTAAATTTCAATCCTCCTCTCTCACGTACATCTTGCATTATTTTCATCTTTACCCTCGGCTTCTTTCCTGCCCACACAAATTTGTTGATACCCTTCTGCCATTCTAAAAGGTTCGCATCTTTTTTTAGTATAGGTAACATTTGGAAGAGAAATAAAAATTTTGGTAGAATGTTCATTTTCACTGATTGTTTTCTGATTGCTTAATTGTACCCTATGACTATCATTTAGTACCTTAAGATTCTTGACGAATATATCTTGTCTTTTTATATACACTGAGAGCATATGCACCAAAGACAAATTCCTTATGTGCCCAATCACACTTACAATACAATAGCAGAGTTGGAAGGGACCTTGGAGGTCTTCTAGTCCAACCCCCCCCCCCCTGCCTAGGCAGGAAACCCTATACCATTTCAAACAAATGGCTATCCAAAATCTTCTTAGTGTTGGGGCATTCACAACTTCTGGAGGAAAGTTGTTCCACTGATTAATTTTTCTAACTGTCAGGAAATTTCTCCTCAGTTCTAAGTTGCTTCTCTCCTTGATTAGTTTCCACCCATTGCTTCTTGTTCTGCCCTCAGGTCCCTTTGGGAATAGTTTGACTCCCTCTTCTTTGTGGCAACCCCTGAGATATTGGAACACTGCTATCACGTCTACCCTAGTCCTTCTTTTCATTAAACTAGACATAACCAGTTCCTGCAACCGTTCTTCATATGTTTTAGTCTCCAGTCCCCTAATCCTCTTTGTTGATCTTCTCTGCACTCTTTCCAGAGTCTGCACATCTTTTCTACATTGTGGCAACCAAAACTGAATGCAGTATTCCAAGTGTGGCCTTACTTGGCCAATAAAGAATTCTGTTCTGTTTTGTTCTAGTCTATTTTTGTGACTTCTGACAAGCAAAGCCGATAGGGAAGCCAGATTCATCTAACCCCCCCTGTAACTGACCTAACAACGGAAATGATTCACTTAACAACTGTTGGCAAGAAAGGTTGGGCAAAACTCACTTAACAACTATCTTGCCTAGCAGTAGAAATATTGGGCTCAGTTGTTGTGCATTGAGGATGACCTCTATACTGTCTGTAATCATTGCTGACTAATTCATGCCATGCCTTCAAATCCCATTTCTCCGAATTTGCTAATTTTGGAACATGGGCACCCCACGCATAAAAAGCCACCGTTTCCTTGTAACATCGATTTGGGTTTATTTTTAGTATGCATGAAATGTTTGTTGGGGGACGATGGCAACAATGCAAATTTCAGTGTGTCCCTTGTATAGTTGCGGAGAGGGAACTTAGCAATGAGTTTCCCTATCTTGCCTTGACGTGGCCAGAGGGTGGATAATGTCATCAGTTATTTCTGGTGAACATGGCCAAAGTTTTCCATTCCTTTTTGTTTTATATAATTTTTTTTATTATAAACACATTGACAAAACATACACAACATTTACACATCACATCGGAATTCGTGTTCCTTCATGCAGCACATATCTATTGGTGCATCTTTATAAACACTATTTCCCTCTCAATACATTTCTCACACTTTTAATCCCATTATTTCTTTCTCTTTTACTTATCAATCCATGTTTGGCTATTTGCATCAGACAGTCTTTATTCTTCTTCTACTAGCATACAATTTTCCTAGACATATAAATCCTACTTTTCTTAGACTTTTATCACTAATTTCTACTATATCTATAATATACAAACTACCTTTTCCAAATTCTTACTTCTTATTTCTATCCTCCAACCATCTGTACCAGGGTGGGTTCAAAATTTTTTGGAACCTCTGCTATAGGTGTGGCCTGCTTTCCGGGTCCATTGGTGGAACCTCTTTTAACCGGTTCGGTAGATTTGACGAACCGATTCTACCGAACCGGTGCGAACTGGTAGGAACCCACCTCTGAAGAGGTTCCACAAATCTACTGTGCCATTTAGAACCGCTTCCCTCCCCCCGCCCGTCCGTACATCATCAAGATGAAGAGCGGGAGGAGGAATTCTGGGAGTTGAAGTCCACAAGTCTTAAAGCTGTCAAGTGTGAACACCACTGGGATTTTTTTTCCTAAAGGGTTAGGGGTGCAAGGGTCTTGTAACTTGACAGCTTTAAGACTTGCGTGCTTCAAATGCCAGAGTTTCTGAGTCAACATTTTGGTTGCTAAGCAAGAGCATTGTTAAGTGAGTTTCACCATATTTTACAAGTTGACCACGCCCACCCAGTCACACGGCTGGCAAGTTACTCCTACCCGGTCACATGGCTGGCAAGCCACTCCCACAAAGCAGGCCACGCCTACAGAAGAGGTTTTAAAAAAATTTGAAACCCACCACTGATCTGTACCATTTTCCCTAAATGAAATAATACTCTGTTTATTCCTTTCCTTAGATTTCTTTGGTCAGTTTATCCATCTCAGCGCATTCTAGGATTTTCTGTATTATTTCATCTTCATCTGGTATCGTATTGTTCGTCCATTTTTTGCATATAGTATTCTAGCCGCTGTAATAATACGTAAAATTAAATATAAGGACCCTCTATTGTGTTTTGTTGTGGTTATGCCTAGCAAGAAAGTCTCCGCTTTCCAATCTATTTGATTTCCTGTTATGGCTTCCAATCAGTTTTTGATTCTAACCCAGAATTCTTTGGCCGTTTTCCATTTCAAAAATGTTCCATTCCTAATAAACAAGCTCTTGTTGTTGTGCTCGACTATAAGAGAGTTGCTGGGATTTCAAAAAATGTTTGGAAGGCTATTTTTAAAGCTAATTATTACTGGTGTTGTGTTTCTGGCTCGAAACTGAGCAGGAAGCACAATTATTTTGGTAAGCCTTCCACCCCATTTTAGGGATGCAACTAAGTGGAGGCTTCGGGGTGGGACAGAACACATGGTTCATGGACCCTAAACAGTACAATTGTACAATTGAAGCAAATTCATTAGTACAAAGGTCAGGACCAATATAAGACACAGTGTTGGTCAAAGTCAGTGGCATTCACTGGGAAAGCTTTTGTTCTTTTAAAAGGCAAGATGGTAGTTGCAATCACTCAATCAAAGCCCTGCTCTTTGGAACCCAATCAATCAATCAGAATAGAGCTGGAAGAGACCTTGGAGGTTTTCAAGTCCAACCCCCTGCTCAAGCAGGAGAATCTATGCCATTTCAGACAAATAGCTTGCCAGCCTCTTCTTAAAAACCTCCTGTGATGAAGCACCCACAACTTCTGAAGGCAAAACTGTTCCACTGGTTGATTGTCCTCATTGTCAGAAAGTTCCTCCAGGTTGCTTCTCTCCTTGATTAGCCGGGAGCAGCTGACAGCGTACCGGTACAATGGCCGGTTTGACTCCTCCACCCACGTTCTATACCTGTTTTTAAAGCAACCAGCCAAGTTTCCATACTTCATTTCTTGTCTGGCCTTCTGGTGCATTGGAGAATAGTTTGACTCCCTCTTCTTTGTGGCAGCCCCTCAAATAATGGAATACTGCTATTCATGTCACCCCTAGTCCTTCTTTTTATTAAACTAGCAATATCCCTGCAACTGTTCTTCATATGTTTTCATTTCTAGGCCTTTAATCGTCTTAGTTGCTCTTCTCTGCACTTTATTTTAAAAAGTCCCAACATCTTTTTTGTAATACGGTAACCAAAAATGGATGTGGTATTCCAGGTGTGGCCTTATAAAGCGGTACTAATATTTCACATGATTTTGATTCTATGCCTCTGTTTATACAACCAAGGATTGTATTAGCTTTTTTGGCATATACACAATCTATATCTACATCTATAAAAGTAAAGGTAAAGGTTCCCCTTGCACATATGTATTAGTCATTCCTGACTCTAGGGGGCAGCGCTCATCTCCGTTTCAAACCCAAAGAGCCAGCGCTGTCCGAAGATGTCTCTGTGGTCATGTGGCTGGCATAACTAAATGCTGAAGGCTCACGGAACGCTATTACCTTCGCACCAAAGGTTGTTCTTATTTTTCTACTTGCATTTTTATGTGCTTTTGAACTGGTAGGTTAGCAGAAGCTGGGACGAGTAACAGGACCACACTCCCTTAGACAGCACTAGAGATTCGAACCGCCAAAATGCCTACCTTTCTGATCAACAAGCTCAGCACCTTAGCCACTGAGCCAACACGCCCTTATCTATCTCTATCTCTACCTCTATCTCTATATCTATATCACTATCTCCAGGGTTGGGTTCCACCCGGTACAGCCGTACCGGTAGTAGCCGGGAGCAGCTGACAGCGTACCGGTACAATGGCCGGTTTGACTCTTCCACCCACGTTCTATACCTGTTTTTAAAGCAACCAGCCAATTTTGCATGCACTTCAACAAGCAGCTGGCTGTCACAGGGGTGACGGAGTGCGCATGCGTGCATGAACAGGACACCTGCCCCCGTAAGCAGCATACCGGTAGTGATGGGAGAGGAACTCATCACTGACTATCTCTATCTATCTATCTATCTATCTATCTATCTATCTATCTATCTATCTATCTATCTATCTATCTATCTATCTATCTATCTACCTACCTACCTACCTACCTACCTACCTACCTACCTACCTACCTACCTACCTACCTACCTATCCTATCCTATCCTATCCTATCCTATCCTATCCTATCCTATCCTATCCTATCCTATCCTATCCTATCTATCTATCTATCTATCTATCTATCTATCTATCTATCTATCTATCTATCTATCTATCTATCTTATCTATATATCTATATCTCTATATATCTTCAGCCATTCCTCTTACATGTGATATTGTTCATAACTAACAATTATTAACAGCAATGTAATAAGATCTTTGCAAATGAACAGAATATCAAATTTAAATTTTGCTAGTTGCTTTGTGATCTAGCTGGAGTAGAAAGGCAGGGCAAAATTCCTGTTATGGCCTTCCCATCTGTGTTGTGATCATTGTAAGGCACGATGGTTTTAATTTTCTACAGCTATCTCTTACCTATTCTGAGCCAAGTGGAAGGAGGATAAAATATTTGTATTATTGAGGGAATCCAAATTAATTACTCTTCTCCAATAGCATGAATCAGTGGAAAGCTGAGGCTATTATATATTGGTGATCATGAACAAGAGGGCCCCTTCAAACTCAGTGATTCTACAATATCATGAACTCTTTTGGTCACTGCTGAAGTTCCCATGTAGGGAAATCTCCATAAAACCAATGAATGGAAAAAACCACATTCAGACATATTCAGTTTGTTCCACCCCAAATGTGAACTCTGGGTGAGCTGATTTCAGAACTCATGGTATTTGTCCTTTTCTCCAGCAAACGTGTGGGCAGCTTCAACAACAACAGCAACAACAACAATTTTGGTGCTTCTGTAGTTCTGCTTCCTCTTGTAACAAGGAAATGAAACATTGCTCTCCTCCTCAATCCGAGCTGTCTTTTTCACCTCAAACCTTCCAGATTTTCAGCAGTTGAATAATGAATAAAATGGCTTTCGCAACACTACCTATAGAAACCAGTTTGAAAAACCCATGCAGGGAAGCAGCCAGAGGTCAGATAGAAATTGCAGGTAGTCCTCGGCTTACGACCACAACTAAACCGGAGGTGGTATTCAGCCAGTTCAGACAGGTTCTGGAGAACCGGTAGCAGAACTTTTGAGAGCGGGGAGGGAATGGGGATTTTGCAGTACACTTCCCCTGCCCATAAAGCCACGCCCACAGAACCGGTAGTAAAAAAAATTGAATCCCACCACTGAACTGAGCCCAAAGTTTATGTTGCTCAGTGAGACATTTGTTAAGTGAGTTTCCCCCATTTTATGCCCTATCTTGCCACAGTTATTAAGTGAATCCTTGCAGTTGTTAAGTGAATCTGGAGTCCCCATTGACTTTGCTTGTCAGAAGGTCGCAAAAGGCAGTCATGGGCCCCTGGCACTCTGCCACTTTCATAAAGTGGAGTCAGTTGCCAGCTGTCTGCATTTTGATGACGTGACCATGGGGAAGCTGCAACGAAAAATGCATGTGAAAAATGGTCATGTCACTTTTTTTAGTGATGTTTTAACTTTGAATGGTCATTAAATCAACTGTTGTAAGTCAAGGACTACCTGTATTGGTAAATGTAGAGGAAGTAGAGAGTCATAATTGCCTTTCTACAGTGGCCACTATTAATGAGCTATCCTATTTTTTCAAAAAAGAGGGCGAAAATCTGGGTGCATCTTATACACGGAATACAACATTTTTGGCCTCCCGAAACTCCGCCCCCTTCACCAAAATGGCCATGCATAGACTTTAGGAGGCTTCCAGAATGCTCCTGGGGGCAGGGGAGGGCAAAATTGAGGAAACAACTGGCTTTCTTTTGCTCATTTTTGTCTCCCCCAGCCCCTAGGAGCACTGTATAAGCCTCCTAAAAGCTATGCATGCCCTTTTTTGACAAAGCGGGCTGTTTTTGTGGAAAACGGGGCATTTTTTGCTCATTTTGGGGGAGGGCAGCCCCCAGGATCACTCTACAAGCCTCCAGGCATGCTATGCATGCCTCTTTTTTTTTTTGACAAAAAACGGGCCGTTTTTGGGAGATATGCAGAGTGCAAAAACTTTTTTTTTTAATTTGTATCTTCAAAATCTTGGTGTGTCTTATACTCTGAAAAATATGGTAAAGAATAAAATAGAACAGGATAGAATAGTTTTATTGTCACTTTCGGTATATATTAAAATGAAATCTCATTGCATACAGCTCTCAAAGGGTCACCACCTTCAATATACTGTACATTACATAAACATGACAAAATAAATAAATAAATACAAAATTATGCATATACCCACATATATTATATGACACAGAGAAACAACACAGTCTAGTTCGGATGTATTCATGTACATAGCGAGAAAAACGAATCCTGCAAGTTTACCAGATGGATGGCGTAGGGAGCAAAGCTGTTACACAATCTGGGAGTCCTGCTAGAAATACTTCAAATCCTCCTCCCAGAGGAGAGCAACAGAAATAGACCATAAAGTGGATGTGTGGGGTCTCTAACAATGCTTCGAGCTCTAAACACATAGCGCTTATAAGCAGTATCCTGAATGACAGGATGTGTGGTGTGTTTCCTATACTCTTCTCGCCTGTCCTCACCACTCTCTGTATGGACTTTCTATCTGAGGCACTGGTGCCACCAAATCAAACAGTGTTGCAGAGACATTGAACTTGAGGAAATATCCAGGAACCATTGCCTGGACAAAGAGGGCTGAAACATTTTTAATCTGAGAAGTAAGGTAACATTCAGAAGCAGCTAGGAAAGATGCCTCCCTAATCCACAGGAGTTTAGGAAGAGTAAGGCGTATAGGACAATCAGATAATAACACCTTTCTGTTATAGCCAATTTCTGTAAAGTTCTAGTTATCTTTTTGGGGGGGCGGGGAGATGCATCTTATATTCCGAAAAATACAATACTGATTTCCTGATCTGGTCTACCTTTTAAGGCTTCCATAATTAATACAGAACAGGTAGTATTTGATTTACAAAAATTCACTTAGTGACTGTTCAAAGTTTCAATGGCACTGAAAAAAGTATCACGACCATTTTTCACTCTTATGACCGTTGCAGCATACCCATGGTCACATGATTTAACATTTGGTTACTTGACAAGCGACTCACATTTATGACGGTTACAGTATCCTGGGGGGGGGGTCATGTGATCCCCTTTGGTGACCTTCTGACAAGCAAACTCAATGGGGGAGCCAGATTCAATTAACGACCGTGTTACTAATTTAACAACTGCAGTAATTCACTTAACAAATGTGACCAGGAAAAATCGTAATATGGGACAGAACTTGCTTAACAAATTTCTCAGCAACATAAATTCTGGGCTCAATTGTGGTTGTACATTGAGGACTACCTATATATTGTAACTGAAAGAAAAGTTTAGTCTGTATTTTAGTCTATGGGTTAATATGTGTAGTATATTGTAATATTGGTTTTTCTTTAATCCAAGAGTTTTTCTGCTTTTTAAATTATTTTTCTATTTCTGTTTTTTTGCTTTATACAATCTTGAGTTCTCAAGCTGAACCGAAAGGGAGCATATACTGTAGATTGAGTGAAAAAGGACTACAGTAAGTAAATCAGTAAATCAACCACATATAATAAATTACAAGTCAGCAACTTTGCAGTGAAATTTAGTTCATTTTCCCCCAGAGTTAGTCATCTCGAAATCTAGATGATGAGGTAACATGGCAGGAATGGGAGATGTGAAGAGGCATGCCACCTGAAGGGTGCCCGGCTGAGAAAGGTCGGATTAGAAAAATGTATTAAATCAACACGAAACAAGGAAAATAATGCGGGGGGGGGGGGGAGAGAAAAGGGCACACATATGCAAAATGGCATTTCTCCATTCCACGACGACTTCAGTGGCTATCCTTTTCACTCCAGAAATAGATCATTTTGGGGAAATAATCAAGATATGACTTTCTAACCAAGTTTACTGATTCAATGCTTCCATCTTCCTTTACCACAAGCCTCCAGCGCTGTTTCAAGATGATGAATGGGACAATATATTTCTAGGTCTCTTTTTATTTCCATTTTATTTTACTTTATTTTACTTTATTTTACTTTATTTTACTTTATTTTACTTTATTTTACTTTATTTTACTTTATTTTACTTTATTTTACTTTATTTTACTTTATTTTACTTTATTTTACTTTATTTTACTTTATTTTACTTTATTTTACTTTATTTTACTTTATTTTACTTTATTTTACTTTATTTTACCATTTTACCATTTTTATCATTTCATTTCATTTCTTTATTTTATTAAGTTTATATGCCACCCATCTCACTATCAAGTGTTTCTGGGTGGCTTACCATGTCACACAGTAAGTAGCAGTATAAAACGATTAGGAGATTAAAAACATAAAGCAGGCATTAAGAGTGAAAACATTAAAATTAGGACAAATTGGATAGAAAAGACCAGAGGTGGTATTAAGCTGGTATTCTCCGGTTCGGAAGAACTGGTAGCAGTGACTGCGAGAGGCTCCACCCATCCACCCTGATGTAATGCGCGAGCACTATACATGCGCAAAAGTGAGCATGTGCAGATGAGGCATGTATGCTCATATTCGCGAACTGGTAGGGAAGGTAAGTGAATCCCATCCCTGGAAATAGCAATAGCAATATAGCAATAGCAGTAGACTTATATACCGCTTCATAGACCTTTCAGGCCTCTCTAAGCGGTTTACAGAGAGTCAGCATATTGCCCCCAACAATCTGGGTCCTCATTTTACCCACCTCGGAAGGATGGAAGGCTGAGTCAACCCTGAGCCGGTGAGATTTGAACCGCTGACCTGCTGATCTAGCAGTAGCCTGCAGTGCTGCTTTTAACCACTGCGCCACCTTGGAAAGAACTAATGCATATATGGGTTCAAGATGGAATATCCTAATCTACTAGTAGCCTCCAGAATAGGATGGTCTCATCACTGTTTAGGCCCTTTCCAAAGGCCAAGAGGATGGAGGAAGATGTCACCTTGAGGGACACATGCAACCCCATCCAGAACTGAAGATTACGTCTTTTCTTGGGATTGATTTGACCCCTTTTGCTTCAGGAATGAGTTTATTCCAAACCAAAAAAAAAGACGGGAGCCATGCACAAAAGGCTCTTCTCCTGAATCCTGCCAGCCAAAATTCCTTGACTGACAGGGTCCACAGCATGCCCCTTCTGTTGGCATGATTGGGGCAGGCTATTCCATTAGGATGAGATGGTTCCTCAGGAAGCCTGGGCCCATAACATAAAAGGGCTTTAAAGGTAATTGTCAGGTTTCTGAAAGATGCCCTAATTAATTCCTGAGCCTTGAGCCAAGTTTCAAAAGAAATCCAATCATTTATTAGGAACACCCTTTCGGCAATACTCCATTGCAGTCAGATCTGACCTCATTTAAATTATGGTGAACTTTACCCTGTTTTTTCCCTCCCCTCTGTCTGTGTCATAAATCACATTCTCCAACGAGGTGCATGCCTCACAAGCCTGCTGTAGAAATCTGAGTTCCGACTCTAGCCAAAGATATGCGTGGAATGCATACATCCCCCCCCCCCACGCGGTTTCCTCACCATGGCAACTTTATGAATTGAGAGTAATAATAAACACCTTGAATTGGACCTGGAAGTGAACTGGCAACCAGTTCATTTCACATACCAGTGACATTACATGGCCCACTCTAGGAGCCCCTGTAATTATTCGTGCTGATGCATTTTGGGACAACTTTAGCTTCCAAATGCTCTTCATGTAGCTTCCAAATGTTCCCACCTATTTCTTTCAGAGCCCCCTGTAACTGTTTCTTCACAACTTTCTCCATAACTGCCATGCCCTCAATGGAGCCTGAATCTGCGGAAGAGGGTGAGCCAGCAAAAGAGATCGAGAGGGCGGCTTCGTTGGCTTTGGAGGAATGTGGGGAGGAGCAGGACGAGGCAGCCCAAGGCCCCTCAGAATTGGGACAGCTTGCTAGCAGGGACCGAGGGAGGGCAAGAAGTAGAAATGAGGAACGACGGAGCTCAGGCGATGAGCAAGGACTGCTCCCTCCTGATCCCCGAGCACGGAGAGTGGAGAGAAGGCAGGAACAGTGCAGGCTGACTTGATGATTCGGGAGGAGAGCACCCCGCCCCTCTCCAGAAGGCACACCTGGGGACTGATATTTAAGGAGACACTGTGGGGAGAGGTATTTGTCAGGAACAAATGCTGAATTGGAAGAGTTTTGTGTGCTGTTGCAGATGTCTGCTGTTTGAAGGAATGCTTGCCTTCTTTTCTGCTTCATTGCATCTAATGAAAAGAAGGACTAGGGGAGACAAGATAGCAGTGTTCCAATATCTCAGAAGTTGCCACAAAGAAGAGGGAGTCAAACTATTCTCCAAGGCACCTGAGGGTAGAACAAGAAGCAATGGGTGGGAACTAATCAAGGAGAGAAGCAACATAGAACTGAGGAGAAATTTCCTGACAGTTAGAACAATTAATCAGTGGAACAGCTTGCCTCCAGAAGTTGTGAATGCCCCAACACTGGAAGTCTTTAAGAAGATGTTGAATTTGTCTGAAACGGTATAGGGTTTCCTGCCTAGGCAGGGGGTTGGACTAGAAGACCTCCAAGGTCCCTTCCAACTCTGCTATTGTATTGTATTGTATCTTCCTTGCTTTGTGGATTTATTTCCCTGTTCCTTTGCTTTGCTGGACTGCTGACAGCCAGAGGCTGCTGTGTGTGTCTATATGTGAGCGCTTTGCTCTGGGACTTACCATGTACGTGAGAGTGTTTGGGGACAGTTGGAGCATTGAAGGGGAGTTTGAACTCTCAACTGGCTGTGTGGCCTTCTCCCAGGTCATCACAGTAATCTTTCTCGTAAAACAAAGGATGATGGTAGTCCAATGCAAGACCCTTGATGCAGCAGGATCTCTTTCAAGGCCGCTGGGACACCCTGGACAATGAGGTTGGACTTCTGTCTAGATCCAACTTTCAGACCACTTCAAGTAGGAGAGACAAGAGTCAAGGCTATGAGTGGCAATGCTCACATCCCAGAGGAACCTACCCTGTTTCCCTGAAAATAAGACCTCCCCAGATAATAAGCCCAATCGAGCCTTTTACATATATATAAATATATAAAAAAGTTTTTATTTTTAGGCAAACATAAAACAAACAGACATAAACACACACAAAATAAAAATCCTTTTCCAATTACTTACAGTGTGTCGATTGGTTACAAAAGTTTTGTGCTTTCTCACAATAGTCTTCACTTGCAATTTACATAAAGACTCATATCATCATTCTAATGTATCTGTATAAAATTGTTATGGTTATTAAACATTCATTTGACTATAGCTATTATTACATAAATAATTCTATGTAGAATAGAATTTAGGAATTCTATTAATAATCTATATAGAATAGATTTTAGGAAGATGTAAATGCCATAATACAAATTTACCTTAACTTTAGAATATTTTACATAAAAAGGATGTAATAATAGCCCAATCGGGCTTTTGAGTGCATGCGCTAAAATAAGCCCTTCCCAAAAATATTGCAACACAGCAACACATGTGGTGACCACGCTCGCCACCTCCTGCACCTCAAAAATAATAACACCTTCCCGAAAATAATGTCAAGTGCTTATTTTGAGGGGGGAGGTCAAAAGAAAATAAGACCCTGTCTTATTTTTGGGGAAACATGGTACTTCTTCAAGATCCATCCAAGTTCTACCGCAAGACCAAATTATTGGTCTTCATTACAATGCCATGTCAAGATGACTATGTGTGAAAGCCCAATGCATCAAGTATCTGGGTTTCTTCCATATAGTGCCCAATGCGTCACCACTTGGGCATTGGAAGGAAACAGAAATGATTGGCACTTCACACCTTTTTTTTTGTTTCCAGTGGAGTGACTGGAGGCATAGTTAAAGGTTGCGTCTCATAAATTCATCCTTTGCTTGCATGGAATTTAATCAACCCTTCTTCCCCCGCCCAGTTTCACAAATGCGCTTGTATTGCATGCTTCTAGACCAATGTGTCAACCACAAACATGAGAAGTTGAAGGAGAAAACTCCCTAAGTGACTCTCGTAAGCTGAGAAAAGAAGCTGGTGGGATGGTTTTCATTTGTTTCCATGTCGAGCCAAGGAGTGGGATTTCTGGGCTCCCTGTCATCTCCTAAAGTGCCCTCGGGATCGAGTTTGCACCTCAAACCACCTAGAGATAAACCATTACATTAGAGGCAAATAGGTTGCATTCTCATCCTTTGTCGTAGCTCTAAAACCTCGAAACCCAATTTGTCGGTTTCTCGCTCTTGGGTGCTGCCTTAACTCCTTCCACCTCAGATGTAGGTCAAGGTTTTTACCTGGAAATAGCAAAATACGTGCAGTTTGACGATGACTCTAGTTCTACATATATTTGTTTCCCATGCTTCTACGCAGATATTAGAATTCGTGGTTAAAATACAGACCCAGATCTGGCCATCTTATAGGTACTCATTGACCTATAACCACAATTGAGCCCAGACTTTATGTTGCGAAGGGAGACATTGGTTAATTGAGTTTTGCCCAAGGGTGTGCTGCTATGGATTTGCCCAGATTTGGGAGAACTTGTAGCTAACGTTATGGCCAGTTCCAGGGGTGGGTTGCGGCAGCCACTACTGCTGGTTCCCTCATGCATGTATGCGTTGTGCGCATATGCAGTAAAATAAAATTTGTTCTGCGCATGCACAGAAGCCAAAAACAAGATGGCGGCACCGTGGCAGGCCTTGTTTGCTGCCAATTCCAGGGGCCCAGGCCACCAAACCACTACCGGTTCGGCTGAACCGGTCCAAACCGGTAGGAACCCACCACTGCCTGGTTTGGAAAACCTCCAAATCCCTGGCTGGCCCCACTGTGCTGCACCCCCTGCCCTGCCCCTCTCAGGAGTCTCCACATGGCGTGTTTTGGATGTGAGGTAAGTTCAGGGCCCGTTTACCCTCCCAGAAACTCAAGGAAGGCCTCTGGAGCCTGAGGAAGGCAAAAACACCCCCTACCATGGTGCAGGAGGCTGACTAGGCCAAACCCACCATGGCCATGCCCACCCAACAACCCGGGCAGAGAACCCGTTGCTGAAATTTTTGAAGTTCACCCCTGGTTTTGCCCCATTTTTACAACCTTTCTGGCCTCAGTTGTTAAGTTAGTAAGACGGTTGTTAAGTGAGTTTGGCTTCCCCATTGACTTTGCTTATCAGAAGGTCGCAAAAGGGGATCACATGACCCCGAGACACTGCAACCGTCAATAATATGAGCCAATTGCCAAAGTCTGGATTTTGATCAACTGACCTTGGGGATACTGCAATGGTCGTAAGTGTGAAAAATGGTCATATGTCTATTTTTTGGAGCGCCTTTGGCAATCTGAGGCCGTCACCAAATGAATGGTTGTAAGTTAAGGACTAGACACTGGTGGGTGGCACCAGAGAAAATAACACAATCAGTCCTGGGTGTTTGAACTGTAATGGGTGCTTAAACTCTCCCATAATGGACCAGGCTAATGCCATTATAGGTAAAAGTAAAATGGCAGTTCACGATCATGGATTCCCAGTGCAAATGGGAAAGGATTTTTTTGTTTGTTTCAAAAGAGTAGTTTGCAGTCAAGACATTGAAGGCCAGCTTCCAAGATTCTGGGGGAGCGCCATAAGCCAGAATCTCTGAACTGTGAGAATGAAGACAAATTTACCCAATTATTTTTTTTTTCTGTTGTCAAAACTGAAGGGTGAAAATTAGAAGTGAAACTCTGATCAATGTTGGAAGAATTTCAGTGTGTATAAATTGCTTAAATGGAGAAGCTCAATTTTTGCCCTTTGGAATTTAGTTTCAGAATGTGTACTGTTCCAAAGTCTTCTCTATTTTAGTTCCCTCAGAGTTCTTCTAATACAGAACTCCGATTATTCCCTAGCTCTTCAGTTCTGCTCCTGCTTGGAAACATGGAATATTTAATAGCAATAGCACCTAGAATTAAATACCCCTTCGTAATGCTTTGCAGCCCTCTCTAAGCGGTTTACAGAGTCAGCATATTTGCCCCCAACAACCTGGGTCCTCATTTTACCCATTTCGGAAGGATGGAAGGATGAGTTAAACTTGAGCCGGTGAGATTCAAACTGCCAAACTGCAGCTAGCAGTCAGCTGAACTAGCCTGCAGTCCAACTACTAACTAACTGTACTCTAACTACTGTGCCACCTCAGCTCTTACCCATTAGGCAAAGTTGATATGGATATAGATATGGATATGAATATGGATATTCCCCATTCATGGAACTAAGCAAAAGAATTTCCAGTTCGCTATTATTTTCTTTATCTGACAAGACATGAGTTTGGCCTCAATAATGGACCTAGATGGGACCTTAGAGAGGAGACACTGCATGGTGGAGAACATCAAGTTTGGACAGGGGACAAGTGCTGTAGAGCATACTTGGGAGTAGTAGTAGGGGACTCCTAGGGGAATCTTCCTCTGCCCCAACCTGATGTCCACTCAAATCTGCTGAAGTTCAGATTGTGAAGGCCTTGAGGAATTATGGGAGTTGAAGTCCAACACACTGGGGATAGCAGGCTATTCTAGGAGAGGAAAATAGTTTTACTGCTATGCAGCTACTGTGTTCTGACCTAGGCCTCCCAAGATCACACAGCAGACTCCTCGTCCCTATAAAACCTTTTATTTGGGTTAAAGTCCTGGCAAACAGTCTTTCCCGAGATTTCACAACTACAGACCTTTATCAGGCTTGGAGAGCTGCCAGGCCGATATCTTTCAAATGCCACGCTGTAGCAGACAATGCTTGGCAAGAAGTCAGGAACAGATCTTCACCCTAATGAATTGAACTAATTGTCTCCTGGAAACTCCTCTCCCCTTTCGCTCCCCTTTATTCCCTATGGGAGGGGCCATTCACCCTCCACCTGTGCCTTTACTCCCAAGTCGGCTCTTGTTCCTTAGCTGTTCCCTTCTCCTGGCAGCTCTGCACATGCGCACATCGGGAACAGGCTCCAGCTGTTCTTCTGCCCCACTGATGTCCGACTCTAAAGGCAGCGGATAACTGTCGGACGGCCCTGGCCCCATCTCTGCCTCCAATGCAGAGCCCTCACCAGAGCCTTCTCCAGACTCCAGGACTGGCCCATCTTCCTCCCCAACCTCCTCACTGTCTGCCACCGGCTCCGCTAGCCACTGGTGGGCCACAAGACCCAGCACCTGTCTGAATTGCATGAAACATTGTGTTTTGTAGTGAAGGTGTTGTGCTCGAAGTGCAGAAATCTGAGATCGGGTCCTTTCTTGGTCACTGGATGGCTTTGGGTCAGTTCTCTCTGTGTGTGCAACAGCCAGAATAGGATAGTGCTGAATGTGTTGGACCAGGGGTGTCAAAACTCGATTTTATTGAGGGCCGCATCAGGGTTGTGTTTGACCTTGGGGGGGGAGGAGTGGGGGGGCGTGGCCAGGGTAGGCATGGCCGGCTCAACATCACTTGTTTTGGGGGTGCCTGTAGGCCCGAGCCTTCTGCCAATGAAAACAGGCTCCCGAGCTCCGTTTTCGGCTGTGACGGCCTTCTGCAACCCTCTGTGAAAACAGAGCTCAGGCAGGTCACCCACAGCCCTCCTGAGCTCCGTTTTTGCGGGCAGAAACACCACGGGCTGGTCCTTTGCTGTTTCCAGGGTGGCCTCATAGGCACGATCTAAGCATGCCATGGGCCAGATCCAGCCCCCAGGCCTGGAGTTTGACACTCCTGTGCTAGACTAAGGAGTTGGCCCACACACATACCCTATTGACCTCACCCAGCTGTTCCTGTTGTGGAGGAGAAATGAGGTCATTTTATTCTATTGGCACATCCATGGTCTTGAACCATCTGGAAAAAGGAGGGGTATTGATTCATTAAAGGAAAAAAATTAACTTCCAATCTTTAAAAAAATTAGGGCATCTCCTAGATTCCTAGAACTGCACCGAATTTCTTTATCATCCCATTTCTCTGATCTTGTTAGATAAAAGCTCAGTAAAGGTTTTCACACCTACATAAAAAAACCAGAATGACTGACACCATTACCGGGAAAGGGTCTCTTCTTGATGGTTAATTTGACCACTGCATCCGTTTCAACTGAATGGAGAAAAAGTAGTGGTGGCCGGGAGGGGTAGAGGAGGAGGGGAAAGAAATATGAAGTGGGAACTGTACTCAGTTCATATCTGTGACCTAGAAACTCTTTTTTTACTTTGAAAAAAAGATATATACAGTAGAAGATAGGAAGGAAGGAAGGAAGGTAAGTAGTAGGTAGGTAGGTAGGTAGGTAGGTAGGTAGGTATAGATAGATAGATAGGTAGGTAGGTAGGTAGGTAGGTAGGTAGGTAGGTAGATGATAGATAGATGATAGATAGATAGATAGATAGATAGATAGATAGATAGATAGATAGATAGATAAAAATAGACAGACAGACAGTGTGAACAATTAATCATTGGAAAGGTTTGCCTCTGAAAGTTATGGATGCTGCATCATTGGATGTTTTCAAGAAGAAATGGACAACTATTTGTCCAGAATGGTATAGCATCCTGTCAAGCAGAGGGTTAGACTAGAAGACCTCCAAGGTCCCTACTACCAACTCTGTTATTCTGTTATTCTTTCAATGACTGTAATATTTCCTGGATATCATCCTCCAGAGGCAATTCTGAGCACAACGGTGGCATCACCTCAACCTTTCCAATCTATCTCTCCTTTGTACCTGTCTGATCACTATTCCAATTCCCAAATGTTTGCCAACTGAGGAACTGGAGCAGACCTGTGCAGGCTCCTTCTGCACAACTGCATTGTTGCCTCTGGGTTAGGTCACTTTTGAACATGGGTTTGTGCTCTTTCAAAAGCCGTCATTTTGAAAAGCCTGACTTCAACAGCTGACAGGCCCGCTGGGGACTTTGTGCATTGTGGCAGGATGCTGAATCACCACAACCACACCACACACTACCTCTCTGTGTCTCAGTCACCTGTTTTGGAGGTTGAACAACAGTTCTTTGCCTGGGGAGATGGATTGCCACTCTGGGAGACTTTGATCTTGCATCACTGTGCCATCTTGTGCTTTCATAATGCTTGCCACCTCTTTGTAAGGCTACATTTGAGCCTGACCGGAACTGGATGGGTGGAAGCTGCCAGCATGGCAGTGGATGATTGGACCGTGTGATGGACTTGCGGGTGTGGGGGCAAGATCTTGAACTTTCAACTGGGTGGGAAAACTGGGAAGCTTTCAGATTCGGGTTTTCCCAGATGTGCCAACATGGCTCTCTTAATAAATTGGAAGCAATACATTGCCTTGGACTCTGATTTAATTTTGGATGCTATTTGGAACCCTGAAACCCAATGCTTTTGGGTACATTTAGGTACCTACATTTAGGTACCTGGAGTTGTAAGTAGTCCCCATTTAGCAACCGCAGTTGGAATCGGCAGCTTGATCACTAAGCAAAACCATGACTGCGCTTATATCCTTATTTCAGCTTTCCTCTTCTTCACAGGATGACTATACTTCACTGTCCCTGTCCATACATCATCTCCATCTGCAGGCAGTTTGCTCACATGATGCAAGCAATCAGGTTTCCAAACCACTGAGTCATTGATACATTTATCTTTCCAAAGTCGAAGGGCCAATTGCTTAGCAGAATAGAATAGAATAGAATAAAATAGAATAGAATAGCAGAGTTGTAGTTCTTCTAGTCCAACCCTTTGCCTAGGTAGGAAACCCTACACCACTTCAGACAAATGGTTATTCTTAAAGACTTCCAGTGTTGGGGCATTCACAACTTCTGGAGGCAAGCTGTCCCACTGATTAATTGTTCTAACTGTCAGGAAATTTCTCCTCAGTTCTAAGTTGCTTCTCTCCTTGATTAGTTTCCATCTATTGTTTTTTTTAATAAAGCTTTTTTTTTCATTTTCATAACATATAATCACATGTATACTATTACATAGCAAACATCATGGTGTATTACTAAATGTTTACATCAGTTCATCTTACCCTCAACTCCCAAAAGTAATTATTGGCTCTTCTGCTCTCCATACACCATATTTGTATCTTATCCATCACTTTCTTCTCCTTCTCTCCTCCCCCTCCCTACCACCTTTCTTCCCTCTATCATCCTTCCTTTCTCTACTTCCCCTTCCTCTCTCCTTCTCCTCCCTCGCCTTACCACTCTTCATTTCTCTCCTCCTCTTCCACCCCTGCTCTTTCCCTCTCTCCTATCCCTCTCTTCTTCCTTTCCCTTCAATTTTATGTTGATGGTATTTATAATTCTTTTTCAATATGCATATTTAATATTAACATGTATTTTCCTCCTTTAATAAAAAGATAGAACAAAAAAGTAAACATATGTAGTCATTGTGCTTTTAATCTTCCTCCCTAACCCAATTTTGGTCAAGATGTAGACCTGGTTACAATTCCTAGCTATTCTCATCATTATCTTTATATAATTATATATCCTTACATGACATCAATTGTTTCTTGTCCTGCCCTCAAGTGCCTAGGAGACTAGCTTGACCTCCCTCTTCTTTGTGGCATCCCTGAGATATTGGAAGACTGCTATCATGTCTCCCCTAGTCCTTCTTTTCATTAAACTAGACAGACCCAGTTCCTGCAACCACTCTTCACATCAAGATGGTGGAGAGTTCAGCCATCAATTTCTATTAAGGGATGTGGACAGTGGTAGGTTTCATGTAATTTCACCACCGGTTCGCCGTGCACACCTTCTATTCATGTGCTTTGCTCACACGCGCAGCTTGCACACATACATGAGGCTTAGAAAACGTGGCTAAATAGGATGGCATAGCACCTGGGCAAGTCACCACTACCAGTTTGCTCAAGCTGATCTGAACCGGCTGAAAACCACCACCGGATGTGGATTTCAAAAGAATGACCATTCTGGTCTTCATCTTTTCAAAACTGCTTGAACTCTGCTTGAACTCTGTGAAGCTCACTGGGGTAGTGCAAGACTGAAATAGTGAAAGAATTGAAACAATTGAGTAACGCACATACACATAACCACACGCACGCATGTACGCACTCACCCAAGGAGTACATCAGGGCATTGAGGACAGCAAAAAGAACGTATATTGCCACCTTGGTTGCGTCCGCTGAGTCCCGCCCAGCCGCCCTGTTTAGGATAACCCGCTCCCTCCTAAATAGGAGGGATACGGGGGACCCCTTGCAGGGTAGGGCTGAGGATTATGTCCAGTTCTTAGCGGACAAAGTTGCTCGGTTTCTGTCGGATTTGGACTCCACCTTTGCAGATCCAGCCGAGGCACAAGGGGATAAATTGGCAGACCATCTCTGGGTTGAGTTTCAGGATGTTGCCCCTGGGGATGTGGACAAGGCCATAAGAGCTGTGAGTGCCTCCACTTGTGTACTGGACCCGTGTCCCTCCTGGCTGTTTGCCAACAGCAGTGAGGTGACACAAGGCTGGATCCAGGCGGTCGTTACCGCCTCCCTTCGGGAGGGGCACTTCCCCGCCGCACATAAAGCGGCGGTGGTGAGACCCCTCCTGAAGAAACCATCTTTGGATCCAGCCGTTCTTAACAATTACCGTCCAGTCTCCAACCTCCCCTTTGTTGGGAAGGTTGTTGAGAAGGTGGTGGCCTTCCAGCTTCAACGGTCCTTGGAGGAAGCTAGTTACCTTGACCCTTTCCAGTCCGGCTTCAGACCTGGTTACAGCACAGAAACCGCTTTGGTCGCATTGACCGATGATCTCTGGAGAGCCAGGGATGGAGGCCATGCATCCATCCTGGTTCTCCTTGACCTCTCGGCGGCTTTCGATACCATCGACCATGGTATCCTTCTGCGACGACTGCGGGAGGTGGGGGTGGGAGGCACTGTTTTGTAGTGGTTCTCCTCCTACCTCTCGGACAGGTCGCAGTCGGTGTTGGTTGGGGGGCAGAGATCGACCCCTAGGCCCCTAACATATGGGGTGCCGCAGGGTTCGGTCTTATCCCCCCTACTATTTAACATCTACATGAAACCGCTGGTCGAGATCATTCGGAGGCACGGGATAAGATACCACCAATACGCGGACGATACTCAGCTGTATCTGTCCACCCCGTGCCAACTCAATGAAGCGGTGGACGTGATGAACCGGGGTCTCGAAGCCGTTAGGGACTGGATGAGAGCTAACAAACTGGTACTCAACCCGGACAAGACTGAGTGGCTGTTGTGTTTCCCTCCCAATAATTTGGCTAGTGTTCCATCACTCAGGCTGGGGGGCCAAATTTTATACCCCTCAGACAGGGTTCGCAACTTGGGAGTCCTCCTGGACCCACAGCTGACCTTTGACCACCACCTGTCGGCTGTGACCAGGGGGGCATTTGCCCAGGTTTGCCTGGTGTGCCAGTTGCGACCCTACCTGAACCGGGAGGCTCTCACAACGGTCACTCGGGCCCTTGTGACCTCTAGGCTGGAATACTGCAACGTGCTCTACATGGGGCTGCCCTTGAAGAGCATCCGGCGACTTCAGCTAGTCCAGAATGTGGCCGCACGAGTGAATGTGGGCGCACCGCGGTTCGCCCACATAACACTTATCCTCCGCGAGCTGCGCTGGCTACCTGTTGATCTCCGGGTGCGCTTCAAGGTGCTACTTACCACCCATAAAGCCCTCCATGGTAGTTGATCTGAGTACTTGAGAGACCGCCTCCTGCCAATTACCTCCCTACGACCTATTAGATCACACAGATTAGGCCTCCTCCGAGTTCCATCCGCCAGTCAGTGTCGACTGGCAACTACGCGGAGGAGAGCCTTTTCAGTAGTAGCTCCGACCCTTTGGAACGATCTCCCCGTGGAGATTCGCACCCTCACCACCGTCCAGATCTTCCGCACAGCCCTCAAGGCCTGGCTATCCCGTCAGGCCTGGGGATAAAGATTCTAATCTGTCCCCACCCGAATGATGAATGAATGTTGTGTTCTATTTTTACTTATGTATTGTCTCATGTCTTGTCTTGTATTCCCCTCCCCACAAATTGTAAGCCGCCCTGAGTCCCCTCAGGGAAAAGGGCGGCCTATAAATAATAAACAAACAAACAAACAAAACACCTCCCGAAGAGACCTCGGTGGCTGGGATCTCTTGCCTAAAGGAAGGAAAGGGAAATTGTCTCTTTGTGACTTCAATCCCTTGGGTTAGGAGGAGGAAGACATAACCAAAAGAGTCACAGTTCCTAACACAACCATTCCTGCTGTGACACCATGACTGGCAGGTGATTTCCATTCCAGATGGTTTCCCCTCTAGATGTGCATCAAAAGGAAAAACTCAACCAATCCTCCCAAAAAGTCACACAATCATTTGGCTTACCACATACTTACCCAGACACGAGAATCAGCCCATCACCATTTGGCTGTGAGTCAAAAGAGTTGCAACAGAGAGAGAGGAAAGGAATCAGGTGGGGATCTAGTCAGGGGTGCTATTCGCTTACCTTCCCTACCGGTTCGCAAATGTGAGCCCATCCACACGTCCACTCAGCCTTCCATGCATTAGAACAATTAATCAGTGGAACAGCTTGCCTCTAATAGGTTGTAAATGCCCCAACACTGGAAGTCTTTAAGAAGATATTGGATAGCCATTTGTCTGAAACGGTATAGGGTTTCCTGCCTAGGCAGGGGGTTGGACTAGAAGACCTCCAAGGTCCCTTCCAACTCTGCTATTGTATTATTGTATTATTGCATGCACTTTGGCTAAGCCGCCCAGAGTCCCTAGGGAGTGGGCGGCATACAAATCTTATTAAAGTTGCAAAGTTGCAAAGTAATAAAAGTGCCTAAATGGGATGGCATAGAGCCGGGGCGGGTGAGTGGGCCCCTCCGTGATTTCCGCTATCAGTTCAGATGCTTCATTAGTTTGGTAGAGAAACATCTGCAAGACAGCAACCAAGCTCTCCGAAAGTGCCAGGGACCCTCAAATCATTCCAACTATGTTCTTAGATTCTTCAAACTTGCAAAAACAAACTGACTTAGAATTTGGACTTTTTTGCCTCAAAGGAGAAGCAACCATTCTGTTCTGAACGAGGCTTCCCGAGAGCATGTGAAGTAAACTCCTTGTCCCGACAAAAAACTCTTTTATTAATTTACTCTGAATTCTGCTCATTTCTATCCCACAAAGGCTTTCAAGGGAGGATTTATAATCACAGGCCTTATTTGGTTTGGAGAGTGTCATGAACCAATTAAGTGAACTAACTGTCTCCTGCAAACTCCACTCCCCTTTTGCTCCTCTTTTATTTCCTCTGGGAGGGGCCATTCATCATCCACCTGTGGCCTTACTCCCAATTCAACCCTTATTCTTTAGCTGTTCCCTTCGTCTGGCAACTCTGCGCATGCACACACTGGGAACAGGCTCCAGCTGTTCATCTGCCTCACTGACGTCTGACTCTAAAGGCAGCTGATAACTGGCATGTGGCTCTGGCCCCCTCTCTGCCTCCGACACAGAGCCCTCATCAGAGCCTTCCCCAGACTCCAGGACTGGCCCATGTTCCTTCCCAACCTCTTCACTGTCCGAATCTGCTGCCAGCTCCACTGGCTGCCGCAACACATTCCATGTTTTATCACAGAAACATTCTTTCTGGCCAGCCATGTTTCGATCCCGTATTATTTACATTCTGGTCAGAGTTTTGAGAATCTGGAAGTTTTGCTTCATTTCAAGCTTATCGGCTTCGCAATTTTCCACTCTCAACCTCTTCAAAACAACGTCTCGTACGCCAACATTAAAAGCACAGTAATACAAGGAACCACAGGTGGGCCGTATCAAATCAATCAAGCCCAGGGTTTTCAAATGAGGCCAATCGCTTGGAATTAACCTCCTGCTCAAATTCTTATAGCGAAACTGCTCAAACCTATTTTTTTTTTCTTAGAAAGGAAATCAAAAGAGAAGCGGAGACTCTTGCATAAATGTTTTTTTAAAAAAACAAAAACAAAAACCCATTTTATATCACTTCTCTTGATTAATAAAGTTGGCGAAAAACCAGTATAGCACTGTATAAATCAAAAGGGAAGAAGTTACGTTTGTTGGACTAAGATAAAGGCGGTGCAATTTCCAGGCTGCCTTCAGCCGTGGAAGTCCCCTGGGTGTCTTTGGATCAGTAATTGGGGCTTTTTCCTACCTCATCCCTAACATGCCCTGGCAACATCTGATATTGCCCTCATCTCCTCTCCAGCCCACACAGCTCTCCAGCTCTACTACTATTCATGCAATCATAGCACTGGGAGGAAGCTTGGGGGTAGAACATAGAGAGCATCAGAGTGGGAAGGGACCGTGGAAGTCTTCTAGTCTGACTCCCTGCTCAAGTAGGAGACCCTATATACCAGGAGTGGGTTCTAGCCGACGTTACTGTCGGTTCGCTCGTGGCTGTGCTTCATGGTGCGTGCTGGATGCACGCTGTGCACTCATGCACAGTTCAATAGAAATTGTTCTGGTGCATGCGCAGAATTCAACAACAAGATGGCGGCGGCGACTGTGGTGATCAGGGAACGGGATCAGAGGCGTGGCCAGTCTGGGTCGCTGCCAGTTCCGCGACCCAGGCTGGCATGCCACTACTGCCGTGATGGCGAACCAATGGCGAACCGATGGCACGCATGGTGCAGGTGGCATGCGGAGCCATTTGTTAGGGCACGTGAGCCGTTGCCCTGTCAGCTCCAGCGTGCATACATGCACTGGCCAGCTGACTTCGCCCTTCTTTTTCGGCCAGGGGAGGCGGGGAAGGCTGTTTTCACCCTCCCCAGGCTCCTAGAAAGCCTCTGGAGCCTGGGGAGGGTGAAAAATGGGTCCATCACACGCCAAAAGCGGGGGAGGGCAGGGAATGGGAGCGCATGCACGCAGGGAGGGTCACACACACATGCACGCAGGGGTCGCATGCATAGCATTATGGGTGTAGCACGATCGTGCACGACCCCACACACTCCCCCCACTTTTGGCCCTTTTGGCTTTTGCTGCCAAAAAGGCTCGCCATCACTGCACTACCAGTTCGGTTCAACTGGACCGAACCGGTAGGAACCCACCGTTGCTACGGGCAGCTTCCATCCATTGCTCCTTGCCTTGCCTTCTGCTGCTTTGGAAAATAAGTTGGCAGTCCTCTTCTTTGGGGCAGCCCCTCGGCCAAGATGATTAGGAGACTGGAGGCTAAAACATTTGATGAACGGTTGCAAGATCTGGGCATGGCTAGTCTAGCAAAGAGAAGGGCCAGGGGCAGTGGTGGGATGCAACCAGTTCGCACCAATTCGGGAGAACCGGTTGTTAACTTTCTAAGCAATTCAAAGAACCGGTTGTTGGAAGAAATCTTATTTTGTTTTTACCCCCACTTTTCAGGGCTAATCCTGTAAGGAAGGCAGGAAGGAAACATTCTGGTGTTGTTTCTAGCCTAATCTGTATTGTGCGGATTACAGAAACTGCCTCTCCAGTTAACCCTTATTACATTATATCAGCTAAGACGAAGCACCCATCAACGTGAGTAACATTGAGTTGGCCACGTCCACCCAGTCACATGACCGAGCCACAGCTACCCAGCTGCTCATTAGGGGAGAGAACCTGTTGTTAAATTATTTCAATCCCACCACTGACCAGGGGAGACAGGATAGCAGTGTTCCAATATTTGAGGGGCTGCCACAGAGAGGAGGGGAGCAACCTATTTTCCAAAGCATCTGAAGGCCAGACAAGGAATAATGGATGGAAACTGAACAAGGAGATATTCAACCTCGAAATGAGGACAGTTAGAGCAATTAATCAATGGAACAGCTTGCCTTCAGAAGTTGTTAATGCTCCAACACTGGAGGTTTTTAAGAAGATGTTGGATATCCATTTCTCTGAAATGTTATAGGGTTTCCTGCCTAAGCAGGGGGTTGAACTAGAAGACCTCCAAGGTCCCTTCCAACTCTGTTATTCTATTCTAGTCTATTCTATTCTTCCAAGGTGGGTAAAATGAGGACCCAGATGGTTGTGGGCAATAGGCTGATGCTGTTAGAGAGGGCTGCTTAGAAAGGGCTGTAAAGGTGGTATAGTATAGGTGGTACCTTCCTCAAGAGTAGTAACTGTGAAAGGGATCTTGGAGTCCTAGTGGACAACCCTTTAAATATGAGCCAGCAGTGTGCAGCAGCTGCTAAAAAAGCCAACACAGTTCTAGGCTGCATAAACAGAGGGATAGAATCAAGATCACGTGAAGTGTTAATACCACTTTATAATGCCTTGGTAAGGCCACACTTGGAATACTGCATTCAGTTTTGGTCGCCACGATGCAGAAAAGATGTGGAGACTCTAGAAAGAGTGCAAAGAAGAGCAAGAAAGATGATTAGGGGACTGGAGGCTAAAACATATGAAGAACGGTTGCAGGAACTGGGTATGTCTAGTTTAATAGAAAGAAGGACTAGGGGAGACTTGATAGCAGTTTTCCAGTATCTCAGGGGTTGCCACAAAGAAGAGGGAGTCAAACTCTTCTCCAATGCACCTGAGGGTAGAAGAAGAAGCAATGGATGGAAACTAATCAAGGAGAGAAGCAACTTAGAACTGAGGAGAAATTTCCTGACAATTAGAACAATTAATCAGTGGAACAGCTTGCCTCCAGAAGTTGTGAATGCTCCAACACTGGAAGTCTTTAAGAAGATGTTGGATTACCATTTGTCTGAAATGGTGTAGGGTTTCCTGCCTAGACATGGGGTTGGACTAGAAGACCTCCAAGTTCCCTTCCAGCTCTGCTATTGTATTCATTGTATTGTATTAAAGCACTATGAAGCAGTATCTAAGTTTGTGTGCTGTTGCTAAGAATCCAGAAGGACCCCGCAGACTGCACAGCAATTCTAAGCATGTCAGTGGAAAGTCATGCAGAACCAAAGATTAAAAGTGCCAGTTCTGGGGGTACCAATCATCCACCACTGCTTGGTTTTTCTAGGATTCAAACTGAGAATGGACTTCCCCCAGTCAGATATTAAACCACCTTATTCCCCCTTGTTCCAATAAGGGCCGGTCTTGAGGTATGTAACCCAGGCTTGTTAGTTACCCAAGTCCTTAGAAGGAAGTTACATGAATTGCAATGACTTCAATAAGAGGTTAGATAGAGGTGGCCACCCATCACAGATTGTGGGAGGCAAGAAAAAGAAGTGTAGGAGGAGTAGAAACCAAGAATCAAGAGATAAGGGCAAGTGAAACTCTTGGCCACCTATCTTGTAAATCACCGCTCAGCCTGGGCAATAAGATACCTAGGAAGAAGTGATCACATCACTGAAGAAGCCCCCACATGAATGAACTCACCAGAAATGCGGGTTGGACATTCCTTTTGCAATTTCCAAGTTTGGCGTTCGTTCAGTCAATCAGAAAAAGGCTGGAAGGCACCTTGGAGGTCTTCTAGCTCAACTCAAGCAGGAGGCCCTATGCCATTTCAGGCAAGTGGCTACCCAGTCTCTCCTTAAAAGGTCCCAGTGATGAAGCATCCACAACTTCTGAAGGCAAACTGTTCCACTGGTTGATTGTCCCCACTGTTAGGAAGTTTCTCCTTACTTCTAGATTGAATCTCTCCTTGATTAGTTTCCATCCATTGTTTCTTGTCTTGCGTTCCGATGCTTTGGAAAATAAGTTGACCCTCTGTTCTTTGTGGCAGCCCATCAAATGCTGGAATACAGTCATCATGTCATCCCTAGGCCTTTTTTTCCTCAAGACCAGCCATACCCAATTCCTGCAACCATTCTTCATATATTTTTGTCTCCTGTTTTTTTTTTTGTCTTTTCTCTAGAGACATTCAAGAGACATTCCTGAACATGGCCTGTCTTGATCTACTGACCTTGCTCTTGCCTACCTGACAATGGAGTGATAGCGATTGCCAATAGGGCATCTGTATCATTTTCTGCTGAGAACCTCTAAAGGGTAGTAGTGAAGGAGTTGGAGTAGGTATGACGAGATCAAGATTGTAATGGTCCTTCAGCCATGGGAGTTCTCCTCAATGAGACTGGGTCAATGACTTGAACATTGGGCGCTATCTAACAAAATGAAATTCAATGGCGAAAAGAGTAAGGTTCTACATTTAGGCAAGAAAAACAAAATGCACAGGTACAGTGGTGCCTTGCTCAATAGTAGTAACTGTGAGAGGGATCTTGGAGTCCTAGTGGGCAAACATTTAAATATGAACCAGCTGTGTGCAGCAGCTGCCAAAAAAGCCAACACAGTTCTAGGCTACATAAACAGAGGGATAGAATCAAGATCACTTGAAGTGTTAATGCCACTTTATAATGCCTTGGTAAGGCCACACTTGGAATACTGCATTCAGTTTTGGTCACCACGATGTAGAAAAGATGTGGAGACTCTAGAAAGAGTGCAGAGAAGAGCAAAAAAGATAATTAGGGGACTGGAGACTAAAACATATGAAGAATGGTTGCAGGAACTGGCTATGTCTAGTTTAATGAAAAGAAGGACTAGGGAAACGTGATAGCAGTGTTCCAATATCTCAGGGGTTGCCACAAAGAAGAGAGACTCAAACTATCCTCCAAGGCACTTGAAGGCAGAACAAGAAGCAATGGGTGAAAACTAATCAATGAGAGAAGCAACTTAGAACTGAGGAGAAATTTCCTGACCGTTAGAACAATTCATCAGTGGAACGACTTGCCTCCAGAAGTTGTGAATGCCCCAACACTGGAAGGTTTTAAGAGGAGATTGGATAACCATTTGTCTGAAGTGGTGTAGGGTTTCCTGCCTAAGCAGGGGGTTAGACTAGAAGACCTCCAAGGTCCCTTCCAGGAGTGAGAAGATCTAGAAGTTACCCCTTAAACAAGAATATCGCTGGAAGACTTTGGGCCAGGAACTCTCTTTTAACAGAAGAAATAGTATGTCAGGGTTCCAAGTTATACGTCCAATGAAAGAAGATTCCGAGGCTTGAAGTTCTTCAAAGTTCCATTTTATTTTTATTTTTTATTATTTTTTTCATTGTTAACATGTTTTTATTTTCCATTTTTCATTTTCATACAGTCACATATATACTGTGCATAACCGGGGCCATACAACATTAAACAATAATCACAGCAGTTCCTCTTGTCAACAATACCCCCCAGAAATATAAATAAAATAAAACTCAAACTCAAATAGAAACCCAATATACCTCTTCCGCTCTCCATACACCTCTTTCTTCCGCCCCCCCTTCCAACTTACTATCTTCCCTCTCAAAGTTCCATTTTATTAGACATGTTATATTGGCACATCTGGGAAAACCCGAATCTGAAAGCTTCCAGGTTTTTCCCCACCCAAATGAAAGTTCAAGTCCCTGGCCAGCACCCACATGTCCATCACATGATCCGATCAGCCCCCGTCCCAACTGGAGATGCCTCCCAGTCACACCACTCCAGGTGCAGGGCAAGATGGCCTTGGCTCTCTGAGAAAGGAATGTATATCACCCATACTCCATATAAGCCCCACTCCCATTTTCCCACAACAGAAAATGTGGCAGGCCTGAAGGCCCAATGCAGAAGATGCCTTGCACAGTACCAATAGAAGAAAATATTTGCAATCAAGGTTGAACTGTGAGTTCCTTGGCATTCACTAAACTTGTGTTTTGTTTTGTTTTTTGCAGACATTTCATTACCAACAAAGTAATGTCATCAGTGTTAGAAGGAAGTGAGGTTTCCTGTCTGTTTATAAAGAAGCCTCTTGCCATGTCTGTGTTGGTGTAACACTGGAAAAAGTAACCCACAGCCTAATCAAGAATCACCACGAACACTGTCACCAACATGGACAGGTCAAGCCACTTGAATCTAAATCGCAACAGTCACTCACGCCCTCGTGACCTCAAGACTGGACTACTGCAATGCGTTCTACATGGGGCAGCCCTTGAAGAGTATTCGGAGACTTCAACTCGTCCAGAACGCAGCCGCGCGAGCGATTGTGGGTGCACCTCGGTACACCCACGTTACACCTATCCTCCGCGACCTGCACTGGTTACCGATTAGTCTCCGGATACACTTCAAGGTGCTAGTCGTAACTTATAAAGCCCTTCATGGTATTGGATCTGGGTACTTGAGAGACCGCCTGCTGCCAATTACCTTCCAAAGACCCATTAGATCTCACAGGGTTGGTCTCCTCCGGGTTCCGTCTACTAGCCAATGCCACCTGGCTATTACCCGGGGGAGGGCCTTCTCTGTGGCAGCTCCGGCCCTCTGGAATGAACTCCCCGCAGGGATTCGGACCCTCACCTCTCTCCAGGCCTTCCGAAAAGCTGTCAAAACCTGGCTGTGGTGGCAGGCCTGGGGGTGATGAGTTCCCTTCCCTCTCGACATGTATGGTTGTGTGACTGTTGTTTACTTTTATTATTTGTATTTTGTTTTTTATGTTCCCCTTTTTCCCCCTTGAATTGTTCGCCGCCCTGAGTCCTCCCGGAGAAGGGCGGCATACAAATAATAAAATTCTATTCTATTCTATTCTATTCTAAACAGAGCAATAGCAATAGCAGTAGACTTATATACCGCTTCATAGGCCTTTCAGGCCTCTCTAAGCGGTTTACAGAGAGTCAGCATATTGCCCCCAACAATCTGGGTCCTCATTTTACCCACCTCGGAAGGATGGAAGGCTGAGTCAACCCTGAGCCGGTGAGATTTGAACCGCTGACCTGCTGATCTAGCAGTAGCCTGCAGTGCTGCATTTAACCACTGCGCCATCTTGGCAAACCCCCCACTCCCTTCTAGCACTGATGATGTTATCTAGTTGGATAATGAAACGCCTGCAAAGAAAATAACTGAGCTCAGGGAGCACCAAGGACTCCCCCAGAAGAAACAGTGTGAAGTAGTGATAAAAAGGGTAGAGTAGAAATGGGGAGATGCAGGTTCGGACCTCTATCCACATATTCCCTGGGGGACTTTGGATCCGTAACCTTTTTCAGACTTTTTCAGCATCAGACTTGGCAACAGGCCAGCTGATAAGCAAAACCCTCTCCCCTCCCATCATGCCTTGCTAGCTTGGCTGCAAAATCAAGGCCAAGGACAATGCAAAAGAAATAGACCTTTGCAATCATGTGAAGGGCCAACATTGAGGAAAGGAGCAACCTAGACTTCTCGCCAACTCAAGGAAAGCTGAAGGCAGTGGTGAAATCTATTTTTTTTCCCCTACCGGTTCTGTGGGTGTGGATTGGTGGGGGGGAGGGGTCATGTGACTGGGTGGGTGTGGCTATGTAGTCACGTGATGTGGGGGTCAAAAGACATAAATTCACTTTAACAATGTCCTGCTGGGGCAGGGGGTTGGACTAGATGATCTCAAGGTCCCTTCCAGCCCTAGCTTATCCTCTGAAACTGCGTCTAGTGCCAGGTTTGTGGTCCTTCCTCCCTCTCCATTTTCCCTCCCTCCCTCCCTCTCTCTTTCTCGCTCTCTCTTTTGCAGCACCTCCTCCACTGCTTTTTAAAGCATTTTTTTTTTTTACTACCAGTTCACAGAACCAAGGATACTCGTCCCTGCAGGATCAGCTGAACCGGGCCAAACCGGGAGGATTTCACCCCTGGCTGAAGGGTCTATGGAGATTCTCAATTTTAACAAATAAAAAACAAATAAATAAATAAATTTATATAAATAAATAAATCCCCCAGGCCATGGTTGCTTTTCCAAAATAACAATTGAACATTCTTGGTATTCTTTCTTTCTTTCTGAAAACATTTTGCTTCTCTGAAGCTTCTTCAGTTCTAATTCTAATTTCTTCAATTAACTTAGAGCCGAAGAAACTTCTTGGATGAAGAGTGAAATCTTTTCAAGGAAAAAAAACCAAGAAAGTCCACTTGCTAACTCAAGGAGATTCCAAAGGTTATTCCAAAGGTGCTTTCCCAAACACTTTATTGCAGTTTTTTTCTCCTCATCTTCAGTTCTAATTCTTCTAACTTCTTCAGTTAGAACTGAAGAAGCTTCCTGGGTGAGAAGCAAAACCTTTTCAAGGAAAAAAAAAGCTAAGAAAGCCCAGTTGCTAACTCAAGGAGATTCCAAAGGTTATTCCAAAGGTGCTTTTCTAAACACTTTATTGCGTTCCCCCCCCCCTCATCTTCAGTTCTAATTCTTCTAACTTCTTCAGTTAGAACTGAAGAAGCTTCCTGGGTGAGAAGCAAAACTTTTCAAGGAAAAAAAAAGCTAAGAAAGCCCAGTTGCTAACTCAAGGAAAGCTGTAGAGCAGTGTTTCTCAACCTTGGCAACTTGAAGATGTCTGGACTTCAACTCCCAGAATTCCCCAGCCAGCATTTGCTGGCTGGGGAATTCTGGGACTTGAAGTCTAGACATCTTCAAGTTGCCAAGGTTGAGAAACACTGCTGTAGAGTCTACAGCAGGGATGGCGAACCTTTGAGACACCAAGTGTCCAAAACTGCATGTGCGCATGTCAAAACTAAAAGGTGCGCGAATGCACATATATGCAAATATGCACATGCACGGACATGCACGCGTGTGCAGCAGAGACCCAAAGACCAGCTGGCAGGCAGGAGGCGGGGCATCCCAATACCGGCAGCGTGGCAGGAGGCGAGATCTTTTTCTTTCGTGGGCTTCTCTTTCATCGTTTGCAGGGAAACAGAAGCTCACGAAAGAAACGCCACGGAGATCTGACAAGGGGCAATGGCATGCGTACCAGCAGAGAGGGCTCTGCGTGCCACCTCGGGCATGCGTGCCAGAGGGTCGCCATCATGGGTCTATGGAGATTCTCAAACCTTCAGGCCATGGTTCCTCCAGAGGTGCTTTTCGCAAAAAAAAAAAACCAAAACCCTGAACTTTTTTTTTCTTTGAAAACATTTTGCTTCTCATCCAAAGAAGCTTCTTCAGTTCTAAGTGAAGAAGTTGGAAGAATTAGAACTGAAGAAGCTTCTTGGATGAGAAGCAAAACCTTCTCAAAGAAAAAAAAACCCAAGAAAGTCCAGTGGCCTTTTGGAAAAAGCACTTTTGGAATAGCTGAAGAGCATTTTAGTTCAGTAGGGAACAAAAGGCCACTGGGAGTAAAATTGGGAGAAGGGAACCCTACGGGAACTCTCCTGACCTTTCACACCAAAGGCAGGATGTTTGTTTGTTTATTGATTTGTATCCCGCCTTTATTGATTAGCATAAATAACTCATGGTGGTAAATACTCCGGTTCCACCACAAAACCGCGTTCGACTAAAGGGCGCTCGACGAAACCGCGTAGCTGACGTCATCACAGCGCGACAACAGCGCGGAGAAAAAAGCACGCTGTAAACGCTAAACCTAAAATTAACCCCTAAACCTAAACCTAACCCCCCCCTAAACCTAATCCTAACCCTAAACCTAACCCTTAACCTAATCCTAAACCTAACCCTAACCCTAAACCTTAACCTAACCCTAACCCTAACCCTAACCCTAACCCTAAACCTAACCCTTAACCTAACCCTAAACCTAACCCTAAACCTAACCTTAAAGCTAACCCTAACCCTTAACCTAACCCTAACCCTAACCCTAACCCTTAACCTAACCCTAACCCTAACCCTAAACCTAACTCTAAACCTAACCCTTACCTTAACTTGAATGGGCTTGCTTTCAAAGCGCTATTTAAAGCGCCCTTCTTTCTCCACGCTCGCTGTTGTCGCCCTGTTGATGACGTCAGCGACGCGGTTTAATCGGGCGCGCTTTAGTCGAGCGCGGTTTTGTCGTGCCACGAAATACTCCTTCCTCCTACTGTCTTCCCTACCACCACCTGTGAGGTGAATTAGGGCTGAGATGGAGTGACAGGGCTAACTTGGGTATAAAAAGCTAAGAGAGATGTACAGGTTGAATACAGGACTAAAATTCCCCACAATATCTTTGCAACGGTGTAAGGCTAGCTAGCCAAGCAAACTGGGAGATGATCTGTTTGAAATTTGGCAAGATGGCCAAAATTCAGGCCTCCTTTCAATAGCTCATCAATGAGGAAGCAAAGATTGTGACAACGCTGAGAATCCGGTGGTAGTTTAACAACGTCATTGAAAACTGTTGTAAGTTAAGGACTACCTGTCCACATCCCTTTTCTGGAGGAAAGGAAAGTGTACAGGTAGTCCTTGACTTACAACAGTTCATTTAGTGACAGTTCGGTGTTACAACAGTACTGGGAAAAAGTGATGTATGGTCTTTTTTTTCCACACTGACAACCATGGCAGCATCCCGACAGATGTGTGATCAAAATTCTTGGCTTGGCAACTGACTCACATTTATGACAGTTGAAGCGTCTTGGGGTCATGTGGTCACTTTTGGCGACCTTCTGACCAGCAAAGTCAATGGGGAAGGCCAGATTCACTTAACAACCATAACAGGTCGAGTGATTCGCTTAACAAGTGTGGCAGGAAAGGCTGGGGAAAGGGGGAAAACTCACATAACAACTTTCTCGTTTAGCAATGGAAATTTTGGCTCTATTGTGGTCATAAGTTGAGGATTTTCTGTAAGGGGGTGGGGTGGGGGAATTGCCAGTAGGAACTATTGGCAAGGGAGAAAAATAGCTAACACCATCCTTCGTACAGCCAGCCAGCCACCCTATGCCACACTTGTTACAAATTTAAAAAAAAAAAAGAGAATTGAAATTAAAAGTGAGGGAGAGACACACCAAATTTAGCTTTCATAAATCATGTTACTGAGGCACTCTTTGTTTTTTTGGTGTGTTTTTGTTTTGGTCATGCCTAAGCCTCACCCTTTTTGCATCACAGGCCTCTTTAAGAATCTGATGAATCCTATGGACTTTTTTCTCTAAAAACATTGGACTGAAATCCACAAAATAAAATACATCATGTACCGTATTTTGGGGAGTATAAGATGCACCTTTCCCCCTCAAACATGAGGCTGAAAATCTGGGTGGGTCTTATACACTGAATACAGTATTTTTTGCCTGCCGAAACGGACCGAGTTTTACTCAATTTTGCCTCCCCCTCCCAGCCCCTAGGAGCACCCTATAAGCCTCCTAAAAGTTATTCATGCCCTTTTTTAAAAACAAAAACAGTCCCGTTTTCACAAAAAATGGGCCATTTTTTGCTCATTTTTGGGGGGGAGGGCACCCCTCAGGAGCACTCTGCAAACCTTCTAAAGGCTATTCATGCCCTTTTCTTTGAAAAAAATGGGGCCATTTTCGCGAAAAACAGGCCATTTTTCGGAGGTCTGCAGAGCACCAAAACTTTTTTTTTTAATTGCCTCTTCAAAATCTTGGTGCATCTTATACTCCAGTGCGTCTTATACTCCGAAAAAATACAGTAGATTGTACTACAATGACGTTCAGAGACAATTAACAAAATATTTTTAAATAATTCAAATAATTTTAGATGTTGAGGTTGATTGAAAGTAAACTCTGGGAGTCAGGAGGCCATAAATTACTTGTTTAGGTACATGCCTCCTTGAACAAAAAGCTAGATTTTTGCTTAGAGGATACAGTAGTCCTTGAATTACCATCACAATGGAGGCCAAAATTTCTGTTCCTAAGCAAGATGTTTGTTAAGTAGGTTTTGCCCCATATTATGACCTTTCTTGTTTCTTCCTTTCTTGTGTCCAGAGCAGCAAAATGATGGTAGAAGAGCTGAATGTCTATGGAGATTCTATATATCATCTAAGCCCCTGAGCTCACTGTATCAACATTGCCAAAAAGGATTAAGAGTTGTTAACCTTATTTTGCAAAGCTTCTTCTCCGGTAACATTGTATTGTTAATAGCAATAGCAGTTAGACTTATATACCGCTTCATAGGGCTTTCAGCCCTCTTTAAGGGGTTTAGAGTCAGCATATTGCCCCAACAATAATCCGGGTCCTCATTTTACCCACCTTGGAAGGATGGAAGGCTGAGTCAACCCTGAGCTGGTGAGATTTGAACAGCCGAACTGCAGAACTGCAGTCAGCTGAAGTAGCCTGCAGTGCTGCATTTAACCACTGCGCCACCTCGGCTCTTAATTAACTAGGGCATGCAAAACCTTTGCCAGACCAATTCTAAAATACAGCTCATCCACCTGGAACCCACACTGTATATCGGACATTAATATGATTGAGCGGGTCCAGAGGTATTTCGCGAGAAAAGTACTCCACTCCACTACTCACAATAGAATACCTTATGACACCAGGCTTGAAATTTTAGGCTTGGACAATCTGGAACTGCAACGCCTGTGGTTGGACTTAAGCATAGTACACAAAATTGTCTGCTACAACATCCTACCTGCCAAAGACTACTTCAGCTTTAACCACAATAATACACGGGCAACAATCAATGCAAACTCAAGGTAAACCGCTCCAAACTCGATTGCAGAAAATATGACTTCAGCAACAGAGTGGTCAACGCCTGGAATGCTCTACCCGACTCCGTTGATACATCTCCGTTGTCTCAGCTTCAACCTCAAACTGTCTATTGTGGACCTCACCCCATTCCTAAGAGGTCCTTAAAGGGGGCGTGCCTAAGCGCACTATCGTGCCTACCATCCCTATCTTACTGCCCCCATTTATCTGCATCTACTTCCGTTGTTTATGTTTATGAACTTATACCCGTTACCTTGTATGTGTTTGACAAATAAATAAATAAATAAATAAATTGTCCCAAAGGTGTTTTGTCAAAAGGAAATTGGACTTTCTATGTTTTCCCTTGAAAACATTTCACTTCTCATCCAAGAAGCTTCTTCAATTCTGACTGAATGGTGGAGAATGGAAGGATTTATATTTGGTGGAGATTTATATCATAAATCCTCCACCGTTCAGTCAGAACTGAAGAAGCCTCTGGGATGAGAAGCGAAACCTCTTCAGGGGAAAAAAACAAAGAAAAGCCAGTTGCCTTTTGAAAAAGGCTTTGGGTAGAAGAGCTGATTGCATCAGTGTGGAGTTAACCACCCTTTCTGGTCCTCTGATGCAAGGGATGATGAAGCATCAACAGACATCAAACATAACTTTCGAGGCTGTTGAGACACCATGTTGTAAAAGGAGATGCTTACATCACTGCCGATGTAGTAATGACAACATCAAGCTTTTTCGTGGGCTGATGACAAAACAAAAGGGAACATGGCAGGAGTGGTGGGGGCGGGGAAGCCACGTCATCTTCCTTGTGGTTGAAGACAGGTTTGGAAAGGTTCACAGCATTTTCTGTGGTTATCATTATGAGGCGATGACCTGTTTGAAGAACTCAGCTTGATTGGGTGGCTTAGAACAAGGTTGGGGGAGCGAGGGCCCTTTGACAACTTGTGGACTTCAACTCCCAGAATTCCTGAGCCAGCCAAGTCCACAAGTCGTAACGGGGGGCATCGTTCCCCACCTCTGGCTTAGAAGACACCCTAAAATGATTACCTTGGAAATGGCCAAAATGCATGTACAGGTAGTCATCAATTTACGGCCACAATAGAGCCCAAAATCTACATTGTTAAGTGAGAAATGTGTTAAGTGAGTTTGGCCCATCGTACAACATTTTTTGCCACTTTTATTAAGTCAGGGGTGTCAAACTCAACAGGTGGGGCCCGGATATGGCACATGGGATGCTTAGATCTGACCCACGGGAAACAGCAAAGGATTATCATTATGAGGCGATGACCTGCTTGAAGAACTCAGCTTGATTGGGTGGCTTAGAATAAGGTTGGGGGAGCGAGGGCCCTTTGACAACTTGTGGACTTCAACTCCCAGAATTCCTGAGCCAGCCTTGGTGCCTCTGCCAGCAAAAATGGAGCTCAGGAGGGCCCATTTTCACTGGCAGAGGATTGCAGGCCATTGCAGCTGAAAACGGAGCTCATTGATCATACTCCCAAGATCCGTTTTTGCTGGCAGAGGGCTGCAGGAGGCCATCTCAGCCAAAAACAGATCTCAGGAGCCAGTTTTCACTGGCAGAGCACTCAAACCACCGGAGACGTCCCTGACAGGAGTGATGTCTATCTGGCCATGCCCACCTGGCCAAACACACCCTGCTCCCACCTCAAGGTTAAACACAGCCCTGAGGCGGCTGTCAATGAAATTGAGTGACACCCCTGTGTTAAGTGTCACTGCAGCGGTTAAATTACTAACATGGTTGTTGAGTGAATCTGGCCACCCTATGGACTTTGCTTCTCAGAAGGTCGCAAGAGATGGTCACGTGACTCCGGGACACTGGAACCATCATAAATGTGAGTCCTTTGCCAAGCATCCAAATGTAAATCAAATGACCACGGGGATGCTGCAATGCTCACGTGTGTAAAAAAATGGTCCTAAGTCACTTTTTTCAGTGCTGTTGTAACTTCGAATGATCACTCAGAAAAATGTTGTAACTCAAGGACTACTTGTAATGTCTTCTTCAAGATGATCGTGAAGATCGTGCTTATGGGCTCTCCATCTATGGAGGTTTTCAGAGGAAGCCTCATGCAATCAGTTGAATTGTTTCTCCTGCCCACGGTGAAGGTTGGAAAACAGATGATCCACCCCATCCCTTCTAGCTCTATGGTTTTATGGAACACAGATGATCCATGCTATCTCTTCCAGCTCGATGATTTTATGGAACGTGGACGATCCAACCCATCCTTTCCAACTTTATGATTTTATGGAATGCGGATGATCCATGCCATCTCTTCCAGCTCTATGATTTTATGGAACACAGATGATCCATGCCATCCCTTCCAACTCTATGATTTTATGGAACACAGATGATCCATGCCATCTCTTCCAGCTCGATGATTTTATGGAACGTGGACGATCCAACCCATCCTTTCCAACTTTATGATTTTATGGAACGCGGATGATCCATGCCATCTCTTCCAGCTCTATGATTTTATGGAACACAGATGATCCATGCCATCCCTTCCAACTCTATGATTTTATGGAACGCAGATGATCCACCTCATCCCTTCCAACTCTATGATTTTATGGAACATGGATGATCCATGCCATCTCTTCCAGCTCTATGATTTTATGGAACGTGGATGATCCAACACATCCCTTCCAACTCTATGATTTTATGGAACATGGATGATCCACCCCATCCCTTCCAACTCTATGATTTTATGGAATGCAGATGATCCACGCCTTCCAACTCTATGATTTTATGGTGCGGATGATCCACACCATCCCTTCCAACTCTGATTTTGTGGAACGTGGATGATCCACATCATCCCTTCCAACTCTACGATTTTATCGGTTCATTTCCTTGGCAGCGGGACAGATGAGGTTTGCCATCGCCAGAGGAAAGAGAAACAAGCCACTTAATTATATCGAGTCATACAGAAAGTAGGAAGCAACACCCTGAAACTTTCTCAACCTGGCTGCAAAATATTCTCCAAAAAAAAAGCCCTAAGTATAAAGCCAGAGGAGCTTCCCTTGAAAGGGAAGCCTTCCCCCAAAGGCTGTGCCCACGCTGAGAAGATCAGACACCTGTTGTGGGGTTGTTGTTTTTTAATGCAGTCATTAAATGCATTTCATCCCAAATGGAACAGGATTGCAAATCCAATTATCTTAGTTGTTAGGGCAAGTTATTTCCTGAAGAAGGCAATTTTTTTCAACACATGTGGTCCATGGTTAAAGAAGCATAGACTAGTTGACACCTGGAGGCCAAACATCTGGGGAAAGCAAAGAGGATGAAGTCATAGAAGTAGGCAAAGAGAGGATATCCACAGTTGCTGTGGGTTTTAAAGACACGTTGAGATTTGTCATAGGTTTTATTTTATTTTTGGCCACCGGAAGTTTGTATACAGGTAGTCCTCGAGATATGACCATAATTGAGGCCAAAATGTATGTTGTTAAGTGAGACATCTGTTACGTGAGTTTTGTCCCAGTTTACCACCCTTCTTGCCACATTTGTTAAGTGAATCATCGCAGTGGTTAAATTAGTAACACCGATCTTAAATAAATCAGGTTTCCCCACTGATTTCACTTGTTAGAAAGTCGCAAAAGGGGAATCACATGACCCCAGGACACGGAAACCGTCATAAATGTGAGTCAAGTTGTCAAACATCCGAATGTAAATCATGTGACCGTGGGAATGCTTTAACAATTGTATTACGTGTTCATGGCCATGTTATACTTACGTATTTATATCCATCTACATGTACCAATCTCACGCGAAAATGTCCATGTCTATACTAATACTTGTTACCTTGTACATGTTGACAAATAAATAAAAAATAAAATAAAAGATTAAAACAGGAAAAAAAAATGTGAAAAATGGTCATGAGTCACTTTTTCCAGTGCTGCTTTATTGGTGGTTCATGAGTATCACACAGGATGTAATGTAGCATTGCATCAGTGGTGGATTGCAGGCGGTATGCCCTGGTACAGGCGTACCGGTGCCTCCCCGGAGCGCCAGGCACCGTTCCGGTACGGTGCTCCAGAGGGCCCACTGCCCGTCGTCCTTACCTGTCTTTAAACTCTTCAGCGCTTCCGCACACAGTGTGTACAGCACCTGTGCGATGCTTCGGCGAGTAGCTGGAGAGTCGCGGAGGCTTGCGGAGGCGTTGCTGGAGGGTAGGATGCATGCGCGAGCTGCGTCTGCGTGTATGCGCATGGTGCATGTTCATGTGCAGGACGCCAGGCCATGTTGCAACCGGTACGATTGCAATGGGATCTGGAACCCACCACTGCATTGCATCAGCCATCTTGTCTTTAATGGACAAGATCTTTCCTTCGTTTGTTGAGCAAAAGGAACTTTCCATCAGTATATAATCCAAATGTTCTTTGTTATGACCTTTATCTGGATGAAACAGCATCAGGTCTTAGCCTTATTTGGCATATAGCTGAACTTTACCCCTGTTCCTTCCCTTCCCTCGGTCTGTGTCATAAATCACAATCCCCAATGAGGTGCACTCCTCCCAAGCCTCCTGCGGTAATCTGAGATCTGACTCTAGCTGAAAGTATGCGTGGAATGCGCTCCCCCGCTTTCCTCCCTAAGGCAACATTTGTTACGTGTGTTTTGCTCCATGAGCTGCAATGCTCACAAGTGTGAAAAATGGTCACGCGTCACTTTTTTTCCAGTACTGTTGCTACTTCTAACGGTCACTACATGAACTGTTGTAAGTTGAGGACTGCCTGTACAGAATGGGTCCAAAAATCCTGAACCTATGATGCCCAAGGAAATGAAATTTTGGAAAGCCACCACTGCTTCATTGCTACTATTTTGCTGGGCTTGGTGCTGTGATCACGTGATCTTTATTTTTAATATTCCACGTCAGTTTCCCAGCCAGACAAATTCGAATCATAACCCACAAATTAGGCTACTCGTTTACTTGGCCTGGTTAGTATTCAGATTAAGGACCCTAAAAAAAAAATCCCACAAACTTGTTAGAGAAGTCACAAAAATCCCATAAACTGGCCAGAGAAGTCACAAATCCAAACCATTTTCCTCTTGTTGCCAACAAGGCTACATGGCCACCCCAGATTATATCCTGCTAGGATCCCAGCTCACCTTGAAGGAAGGTGTTTTTTCATTCTTAGTGCAACACCAAAAACTAGACCTTCAATCTGTAAAACTCTTGCATCCTCTAGTGACCCAAATGAGGAACACAACTTGATGAAATGTGCTTATATCCTGCAGAGCAAGGGAAGAGAAAAAGTGTGGATTTGTCTGCATAGGTGTAAGGTAGGAAAACTGGCAACTCCGTTTTCCCTGACGTGCCACAGTTTTATTTCTTATGATTACGTTTGTTGGAAGAAACACTGTATTGTGTTGGACAAAATGTCCATCTGGTTCAGTTCCAAGCCGGGAGAAAGACCCTGGAAACATGGAGTCTGATTGGAAAGATGGCTTAATGATGAAGCAGAACCACATGAGTTCTGGGTAGCTGACTACATAGAGTTGAGAGTGAGAGGTTTTTATACCTTCTCTTGGGCTTTGCACTTGAGCTTCCTGTTCCTGTGCAAGAACATGTATCCTCTTGGCTGTTGTCAGACTCCCATGGGGCCATGTAAAAATCCTAGGAGTTTGTCTGAGCTAAGCTGGGATGAAGTTTGGCAGATGCAATGAAGGAGCTTGTTGGGCAATTCCTACCGTGGCTGAGGGCTAACTCTACATTTGTTCAGACCTTGCTGTAGGAGTAATGGATTACCAAATCTGCATTTCTCTTTTAGGAGAAATATTTTATTATGCCTTTTTAAATACCATATTTTTCAGATTACAAGGCACACCAGAGTATAAGACGCACCATGATTTTGAAGAGGTAATTCTTTTTTTAAAAAAGTTTTTGCACTCTGCAGGCCTCCCAAACCCACTGCACGCCTCATTTTTTGAAAAAAAAGGGGGGGGGCATGCTGAGCTTTTGGAGGCTTGTAGAGTGCTCCTGGGGGCTGCCCCCCCCAAAATGAGCAAAAAATACCCATTTTTTGCAAAAAAAGGGGGAGCATGCAGAGGCTTTAGTAGGCTTGTAGAGTGTTCCTGGGTGCTGGAGGGGCAAAAACATGCAAAAACCTGTTTCCCAGCCCCCAGGAGCACTTTTCAAGCCTCCCAAACCCTCTGCACGTCCATTTTTGCAAAGGGGGCAGGATTTCGGGAGGCCAAAAATGCTGTATTCAGTGTATAAGACGCACCCAGATTTTCACCCTCTTTTTTTGGGGGGGAAGGTGCGTCTTATACTCCAAAAAATACGGTATTCCTCAAAAATTTTCATTCTTCTAGGAGAGGGGTGGGTGCTAACTTTCTGCACATCATTCCAAGGTATGGTAAGCATTTAACGTTTTTCATTAGTTAAACCAGTAGCACAAATATCAATACACCATCAAGGGTGATATCTTAGTTTATTGGATCCTTGGGGAGAGCTTCTTTGCTCTGCTAGGCAGCTTAGAATTGCCACCTTAATTTCCCGCACTGGTCCCAATGATGCCATTCTGAAACCCATAAGGAGGGTCTTCAGAGCAACCTTGGTTTTTGTTTTTTTAATCTAAAGACTCGGGAAACACAGAAATCAATACCATGCACAGAACAGCAGACACTCTGCTAGAGAGAAGTTTCCTGAAGATGGGCTCCAGCACAGTGGTGCAATTCAGCCAGTTCTATCTGGTTCGGGTGAAACGGTAGTGATGGTGGCAGGAGGCTCCGCCCACCTGCCCAGACCTCATCACGTCCCGTTTTTGACACTCTGTGCATGCGCAGAGCTTACATTTGCGAACTGGTAGCGAAGGTA
>NW_028261383.1:26881440-26933940 GCF_051295495.1 Thamnophis sirtalis | reverse complement strand
TCCATGGTACATAAGGTTCCCCTTAATTATGACCTCATACAAGAGGGTAGAGCAGATCTGGCATGCATTACGGAGATCTGGTTGGGCCATGAGGGGGGTGTTCCCCTTAGTGAATTATGTCCACCAGGCTTCTGAGCATTTCACCAGCCGTGAGCCCAGGGCAGGGGCGGGGGTGGGGTGGGGGTGGCGGTGGTTATTAGGGAAAGTCTCAGACCTCAGGAGGTCACTGTGCCTAAGATAGGCGGGTGTGAGTCCCTTTATGTGAAATGGGGCCTTGGAGTTCAGGTGGGCCTTTTTGTTACGTACCTGTCTCCCTGCTACGTTTCATCAGCCCTGCCGGGGATTTCAATCCGCCTTCCATTGGCAAGACATCCGAGTCAGCTCAGGAGTTCATGGCATCCATGATGGCTATGGACCTAGCTCAGTTAATTCAAGACCCCACCCATAATGGGGGACGCACGCTCGACCTGATTTTTGTCTCTGGGCGGTGGATGAATGATCTAGATTTAGGGGATATTTCTATCCAACCCTTGTCATGGTTGGATCATTTCCTCATCAGGCTTGACTTCCATACTGCTACCCCTCACCGCAGGGAGGCAGAACTGACTAGATGGTTCTGCCCCAGGCACCTGATGGACCCTGAAAAGTTCCTGATGGAGCTTGGGACTTTTCCTGAATCCCTTGCTCACAACTCGACCGAAGCCCTAGTGTAAGCCTGGGATAGGGTGGCCACTGGAGCTTTGGATCCTGTTGTGCCTTTGCAGCCTCTGACCCGGTGTTGATCCCGGATAGCCGCCTGGTTTACCGAGGAGCTCCGGGAGATGAAACGCCGTAAAAGACACCTAGAGAGTGGTTGGAGGGCCAGCCGGTCCGAATCAGATCGAACACTAGTAAGAATTCATATTAAATCCTTCTTAGTGGTGATAAAAGCGGCAAAAAGGCAACAGATAACTGCCCAGCCGCTCTGTTTAGGGTGACCCACTCCTTACTTAACCAAGGAGCTGGGAAAGACCCATTGCAGGGTAGGGCTGAAGAATTTGTTCAGTATCTTTAGGATAAAATCGCTCAGATCCGGACTGGCTTAGACTGACTGGGTAGATTCAAGCGAGTCGATGGGGATGAATCTTGTGGAGACCATCTGGGATGAGTTTGATCCTGTGACCCCCAAGGGCATGGACAGGATTATGGGGAGACTCAGTGCTGCCACTTGTGTGCTGGACCCGTGTTCCTCTTCGTTAGTCTCGGCTGCCCAGGAGGTGACACGAGGCTGGCTCCAGGCGATTACCAATGCTTCATTGAGAGAGAGGTTCTTTCCCACCGGCCTTGAAGAAGGTGGTGGTGAGGCCCCTCCTTAAGAAGCCTTCCCTGGACCCAACTTCTTTAGCCAACTATCGTCCGGTCTCCAACCTTCGCTTTGTAGTGAAGGTTGTTGAGAGTGTGGTAGCACGTCAGCTTCCCCAGTCCCTGAATGAAGCTGCCTACCTGGATCAGTTTCAGTTGGGTTTCAGGTCCAGATACAGCATGGAGATGGCATTGGTCACGTTGGTCGATGATCTCTGGAGGGCCCGGGACAGGGGCTGCTCCTCTGTCCTGGTCCTATTAGACCTCTCAGCGGCTTTCAATACCATCGACCATGGTATCCTACTGTGACGACTCGGGGGGTTGGGAGTGGGGTGCATTGTTTTACAGTGGTTCTCCTCCTACCTGCCAGATCAGTTGCAGTTTGTGTTGACTGGAGGGCAAGGATCCACCCTGAGGCGTGTCACTTGTGGGGTGCCCCAGGGGTCGGTTCTCTCACCCCCTCCTGTTCAACATATATATGAAACCACTGGGTGAGATCATCCGTGGTTTTGTGGTACGGTATCATCAATATGCTGATGATACCCAACTTTTCATCTCTACCCCAGACCACCCAAACGATGCCCTCGACGTGATGTCCCGATGCCTGGAGGCTGTGCGGATCTGGATGGGGAGGAACAGGCTCAAGCTCAATCCCTCCAAGACGGAATGGCTGTGGTTTCCGTCATCCCGATTTGTGCATCTTGTTCCATCTTTGATGATAGGGGGGAAAATTTTAGCCCCCTCAGAAAGGGCCCGCAATCTGGGTGTCCTCCTGGATACGCAGCTTATTTTAGAAGACCACCTGATGGCCGTGACCAGGGGGGCCTTTTAACAGGTTCGCCTGGTACATTGTGCCTCTTCCTGGATCGGGATGCTCTGTGCACAGTCACTCATGCCCTCGTCCTTTCTCGTCTGGATTACTGTAACGCTGTCTACATGGGGTTGCTCTTGAAGAGCACCCAGAAGCTTCAACTGGTCCAGAATGCGGCTGCGCAGGTTATCATGGGGGCACCTAGGTACTCCCATGTTACACCCATTTTAGGCGGCCTGCACTGGTTGCCAGTTGTCTTCCGGGTGCGATTCAAGGTATTCATTATGACCTTTAAAGCACTCCATGGCTTAGGCCCAGGGTACCTGTGAGACCACCTACTGCCACTGGTAGCCTCCCATTGTCCAGTGTGATCCCACAGAGTTGGCCTCCTCAGGATGCCGTTGGCCAGACAGTGTCAGCTAGTGACCCCCAGGGGGAGAGCTTTCTCTGTGGGAGCACCTTCCCTCTGGAATGAGCTGCCCCCGGAGCTTCGTATAATCCCTGACCTCCGGTACTTCCAACGCACCCTAAAAAGTTGGCTTTTCCAGCAAGCCAGCCTGGCCTGAACAAAACAAAGTATTGATCACTGTTAATTTGAATTTGAATTTTTTTTAAAAAAATGTATTGTCAATTTTAATTGGGTTTGGGATATTCTATTTAATTTTTTTTAACTTTTATATTATGTGTTTCTTTTAATTGTTGTACGCCGCCCTGAGTCCTTAGGAGAAGGGCAGCATATAAATCTAATAAATCTCAATCTCAATCTCACTGTTTCTATAAACAGTTCAGAGAGGGCTTTAAAGCAATGTGAAGCAATATATATGATAAAAATGGCTTGATTGGCTCAAGATTGACTCATCCTTCCATCCTTCCGAAGTGGCTAAAATGAGGACCCAGGCCATATGCTCAGTGGTGATGAATCAGCTACATCCCACCACTGCATACGCTGATTCTGTAAACATCTTAGAGAGGGCTATAAAGCAGTGTGATGTCGTAGATATGTCTAAGTCCTATTGCTATTTTGAGTCATTTTTAAATGAGAAGATGGAAAATAAACTTAATAAATAAATAAGTAAAACTTCAACCCTGAACTACAAACATTCTCTTTTATCAGGATGATGATGATGATGATGATGATGATGATGATGATGATGATGATGATGATGATGATGGCGGCGGCATCCACACAAGTGGTGTTCAACATTTGGTGGTTCCATGGGCCAGGTTTCTCCACCTCTTCTGATCTTGCACTACTTATCAGTATTGTACAATATCTCAAAGGTCATTGGGATAACAAAACTGAGAAAGGATCTAGAGGACCACAGAGAGAAATTTCCTGTATTTATGTTGTAGGAGAAAGGAAGTGACATGGAATGACTTCTCTTCCTCACCTGGTTGAACCATTTGGGCCATATTATAGCTTCGTTGTCAATCTTGAAGAGCGGATCCGAGGAACCCTGCCTTGCTATGCTCCCAAATTTCACATTGACAACAGAGCTATTGGAAAACTTCACCCAATTCACAATGTCCAAATCAGCTGCTAGTTCACCACTCTCCTCCAAATATACTCCATCGATGGAAGTGTTGTAAAACTGGGAGTCTTGCAAGAAATGGTGAAACTGGAACAGCAGAGAAGAGAATCTGAGTTTAGTAAAGATGGACACTGAATATCTACTGATCAGTCCTATAAACTCTGAAATGGTTGCTTTTACTTAATCTTGTTTTAAGATGTTAAGGATGATATATTTTTAATTAATTTCCTCTCTTACAAACATAATGGTCTCATGTCTTCAGAAATGAGATCCACAGACTTCTCCCAACATAGTGTCTATGACCTCATGTCTCTCTTCAAGGAGTAGATACTAGTCCTCCATTTGAAATGTGCTGAAGACGTCAGAATGAATCCATTCTTTCACCCATCACACATTTCTGAATGTATTTTTCCTCAGATGGAGGGTGCGGCTAACATACAGGCCTTTAAGAAGACACTTCAGAATGTTTAAAATCACAAGGCAAATGGATGCTAATGATGACAGGCTGGACTTAAGACAGATTGTTCATCTAGGCTCTTATTTTTATCTCTAGATTCATAAAGCTCTTCTGCCTCATTATATTATGTTCATTTTATGACATAATATAAAATACCCTTAAATATTTTTTGGGGTCAGTTCCTGAGGTTTTACAGTGGTGTTATGTTGAACATCAGTGATTTTCAAGGCAAATACATCAATGAATATCCCCATGAATTTTGAATAACTTTTCCAGTGAAGGGAATGGATTAAGAGCTTTATTGTTGCTTTGGGGAATCTGTTAGGAAAATATCTCTGAAACAAGGACCCTGCAGGTCATGCATTGCTTAGTGTTTACTATTTCATGGATATTTATACATGGTTATCATGGGAATATGAATCCTATGTTGTAGATTGTATTTGGAGATATTAGTAAATAAATCCACGTGCCATAGAGGTGACATATTCTAAAGATTCTGGGATTGCCTATAAATTATGAAATCCACATCTTCAATAGGAATTCATTGCAATGGAAAAGGGAATACCTGCCATGGCTGGAGAATTTGCAGTGCTGTTCTCCCTCCATCACCTTTCAGTCTCCTCTTGGATTGGGGAGAATAAGCCGTATCTAAGGCCCATGCCAGAGCCCAGACTGTGTCATAGATGTACGTACTCTCTAGAGAGACCGTTTTTTCAATGTCTTTTTGGGGAAGGGTCTCTATCCCTTCTTTCTTGGTACATCTTGTCCAGCCTTTCACTGTAGAGCCAGGCTTGGAATATAAGCAATGAAATGCTTTTTGTGCAAAATAATACAGAGAAGTAAACAAAGGAAGAAAATCAACATATTTTGTCTTTTTCTTCTTCTGGATGAGGAAAGAAAATAAACCAAGAATGTGTTGATGTGTATTTTCATTGTGCGCCAAGTCCATGTTGAGGTCCCACAAAGCTGTGGTGACAATGACCTTCCCTGTGGGTGTTGTAGCTTCCGCACCATTTGATTTTATGTTCAATATCAAGATTTTAATTAATGTCTCTATTACCATTATTCCATCTAAAAAGAATCCGGCTTCTGCAAAATAAATAAATACATTGACCTCTTTCCACTTCTTTACTGAGGTAGTGTCAATGGCCATAAGCTCTGTATTCATCCCTGAAAAGGTTTGTGAGAAAACAACACAAATCCCATTCTTGAACAGCACTGGAACCATTGTTGCTATGAAATGCCTCCCGTTGTCCGTGTCCGGAGCAAAGAGACCAACTGATGTCCATTGGAAATGCAGGAGCAAATTGAGGATGCCCAGATATTGCACTCCTTCCTTGGGGACCATGGTGTAGAAAAAGGGGAACCTTGTTTTATCCCCCAGAAAATGGGAAACAAAACAATAACTGACCTGGTAAAGAGAAGAATTAATGGGTGACTAATTCAGTTTCAGGCAACATTTACTATTGTTTTGCTTCCAAGCTCCTGTCAATCTTATATATCGTTTCAGAATTTCAAATCTCTTTTTACGAGCACTGAGTGCCCTATTTATATTAATGGTTGTTACTACAGTTTTCATTCACTTGACCCCCTAAAATCCTCGGCAATAATCCATGTCTTTCAACAACAGGATCCTTGGAGACATAGAATGCTCTCCTTATACCATATTTCAAGGGTCCTCCATTAATGAGATGCTATGAGCAGAGATCCAAATATATCTATTTTATCTTCTTCTGTATTTAACATTTGCATGGCCTTTACAGGGTCTTCATTTGCATTTCATCTGTGATTTTCTTCAGATAGTATTGTTAAAGAATATACTTATTTTGGAGCATAAAAAAAGACTGAATTGATACCCGTTAATACATTAGCCCGATTCGTGGTAATTAGATTATTTTTTTCCATTATTACTCTTCATGTGGAATTAAAGATGAGAACTTCTCACCTGGGGGATTTTATAGTTTCCTGACATGGATGAAATCTGGATGGAGATGTCAGTTTCTGTCCCTTCAATTATAGCTAAGAGGTTATTCTGTCTTCTTCCACACTCGTAGTTTGGAACATTTGCCAGCCCAGGAGAAAGCAGATCAGCCAAAGCTTCGGATGTTGTCCTTGCATCAAAATGATTGTCATGAATGTTGTAGCCCAGGGTGAGGTTGGGTAAGATACAGGGATCCTGGTTGATCTCATGGACAGCAAACAAGAAGGACAGGATTTTCCAGTACTTTATGGTTGTTTTCCTGAAAACACACATACACCCACATACCCAGAGTATACAATATAGGATAATCCAGGTATTCTGAATCTAAGGAAAGTTATGAATTCAATATTGGTTGCTTTGATTCTCTTACTTCTCTTTTTTGAAAGTAGTTTTTATTAAGTTTAAAAAAATGTGAAAATATAAAATTGCAACAATAGTAGAGACGTTTGTGGGGAGAACAACAGGGAAAGTTTAACAAGTGACACATTGAAATGCACCCGAAAAATAGCATTAAAAAGTTACTTTTAACCTTATGAAATATAGAGATGGTAAATAATAAAATATATTTCTGTGCTGGAACCTCAGATTCACAAGTAGATTTGGTCTAGTTAGTTTATTTTTATCCAATTATTTATGTTATCTTTCCCATTTTTGAACCACCCTCATCCCTCAGAGATGATAGACTGAAAGAAGCAATGGCCTCAAGGTTAAGGCACCCCCTGTTTTAGTGGGGAATATTAGATTCTGTGTCACATAGAAATTGAGAATCTTCATACTGCAAGGATATCTGTTTTATAGATGTAGAAAGAGAAAGAATAGGAATATTAAGAAATGGAGCAGGAAGAGGTATTGTGGGTATTTCTGGAGTTATTTAATAAGGAAAAGAATTTGGAGACTGGAAACAGCAGGAAAAGGTAGGATCTGAGAAAACCATCCCCTCAGCCAATTGGTTAGTCATAGTCCTGTCCTCTTTATTCAACTACTCTTCATTTCCTCTTTCCTTTTTAGTTCAACTGCTCTTCCCAGAGTAAAGGCAACAGAAGATCTTTTCTGAAGTGAAGGATTAGCAAAATATCTTGTATTAGGGAAACCGAGGAAGTACAGAGAGAAATGACATGCAGGTCATTGAGTGGTTCTTTGGTTCACTCATTCACTCTTTACTCTATCTAGTAATCTAGCTAAGAGACATTGCTCAAAGAGAAAGGTTTTTCCTCATTGAAGGGTGTCAGGAAACATCTAAAAGTTTTGGAACCAGGATTAATCAGAGGGGGAAATGCTCTCTTACCAGAAAACTTTGTCCATTGGAGCCTTTTGGAAAGTGAATGGTCGAAACATAGTGGTTGTTGCAGGAGTGATTCCAGTAATGAGGTAGTCTCCTGGTTTGAAATAATTCAATGGATCTGTCTCATCCCTTTCTAAAGTTAAGGGGCACTTGGAATTCAAGATCTTGCAGGGTATCTGGAGGAACAGAAGCATCAGGAGAAATAATAGAAGCATTTTTATTTCTTGCAGAGTCAGGTGGCTCTCAAAGAATTAGAGGAGCCGTTCACAAAGACAGAAGGCCCTTGCAATACCACAACTACTGTTGTGGCTTTCCTAGCACAGATGGAAGCTGGAGCCCACAAGGAATTCATCAAGTTTTATAGCACAGAATCACAACCTCTGAATGATACCAAAGGCTTTTACGTCCCTGAGTTCCCAAGCTCAGATGAAAGATGTCCCTTATATTTCTCTCGAAAGTGATGGTTATGTCAATTCAACAGTGAGATCCATTGGGAATTCCCTGGAGGTGGGATTGGAAGGCAATCAATAAATCAATGTGATCTTGATAATTATGCAGAGAAGAAGCATCCCCTGTGCTCCCCTCTATCCCCAGTTTGTCCTGTGATTTCATGAACAAAGGAGAAGGGGAAGAAAACATATTTGGGAGAAGCTTCTGATGTAGTTCCAGAACCCTTTGGAAGCCCTTGGGCCCAAGTTTCTCCAGTGAAACTTTTTTCTTTCAGAAAGTATAAAGAAATCAAGCCTACAGGTTTTTTTCCTCTTGATTGTGAGTCCATATCAAAGTTGCAAAGAGGGCTTCCTTGATCTATTTGTTTATTCAATTGATATGGCTGCCCATCTCAAATAAATTACTCTGTTAGTGAAACAAAATCAAAACATCATCATCTATCTTTCTTATTCTTCATTCTCTTTCTCCTCTCCCTATATATGAAAAATGCTGTATGTCTCTGTCTCTGTCTCTGTCTCTGCCTCTGCCTCTGCCTCTGCCTCTGCCTCTCTCTCTCTCTCTGTGTGTGTGTGTGTGTGTGTGTGTGTGTGTGTGTCTTCAGGTATAAATCTGGAATGCCTGGGCTGTTAAGGAGGGAGAGTGTGACGTCCTATAGGGGCAATTTTGATGTCAATTCCTTCACAGCTTTCTCTGTTTTCGCCCTCCAGTGGGCCAATTGGGAAGTGCCTGATGGATTTGGGGCAAAATCCCAGGATCATAGACAGAGCACGAAAGAGGATGGCATGGGATGGGGAAGGGAGAGGACAGGGATGATGGACATGAGAGTGTTCTGAAGCCCAATTTTCTGTGGGAAAGACCTTAGAAGACAGGAGGAGGAATGTTTTGATCCAGCTTCCCAAACACACCAAACACTCAGAGTTTCAATCAAGGATTTCTTTTTTTAGGACTGACAGTAGCCCCAGCAAAAAGGTTTTTCCTTCTCCTCAGGCTAACAAGTCAGTCCGGCAAAGAGATGAATAGTTGTCTGCCACATCTATTCATCCTCTTCCAGTGCCGATTATCCCCAGAGCTGGGGTGGGGCTTCGCTAGGAGTGGTGGATCTTCCTTCCCAAGGGTTGACCTATGGGTTTCCATTGCTCTCCTCTACTCTGCCTTCTATGCATCCATGTGTCAGGCACTGAAACAAGCTGTTCCTCCATTTCCTTGTCAGCCACCTCCAGACCTGCGGGCTGTTGACTCTCCATCTGAGGTCTGGTGGATGGTCCAGGCTCTGCCTCTCTTTCTCTCTCTCTCTCTCTGCCAGCTCCATTTCCTCTTCCCTCTAGGAGCATCCAGGCTGCCTTGGTGCGGACCTGGACTCTCATGCCACCTCCTCCTGCACCTCCTGCTCCTCCTCCTCCTCTGATTCAACTGCCAGCTTCCAACAGGCCACAAAAATATCCACAGACATGATAACCATCATATACAATATATCTCAGTCCACAGAAGGAGAGGTGGTAGTGTGAGCAGTATTTCAGAAGGGACCCTATTTAGTTTTCCAAAGAGTAAAAGTTACAATCTTGCAAGTTTCTGTTAATGTAACCTTACAATAAAGATAGAGTTAATACTTATAATTGGGCGTCTTGCTTGGAGATCCCTGAAGGACTGAGACAGCCTCATGTAGAGCATTGCAGTAATCCTACTAGGGGCGAACAAAACATGGATGACTGTGTGTAGTGCTCTCTGCTTTAGGAAAGGCAGCAATTGCCATACAAGCAAGTTGTGTAAAAGCTACATCCTTCTTGCGCAGGAGTCATGCATTCAAGAGGATCCCCTAAATTGCTCAGTGCATCTCTCTGGGGTACTGAAACGAGATCCAGGCATAAATATGGGAAACCACTGCATCCAAGGGCCCCTAAATTCCAAAACCATTCTGACATTTAGAATAATTAAACAGTAGAAGGGTTTGCCTCCAGAAGTTGTTTGTGCTCCCTTACTGGTGGTTTTCAATAAGAGATTGAAAGGCCTTTTATCTGCAATGGTATTGTTATTCTGCTTGAGTAGAAGGTTGGGTTGGAAGACATCCAAGATCCCTTCCAACTCTGTTATTTTTCTATTCTGTCTTGCTAGTGTTGAGCTGAAACCAGATCATTGAGGTCATCCACAACATGCCTTGGCTGTCCCTGGTAGAGGGGTATACCTGAGTGTCATTAGAGATACTGTAGTTGGAGAAAGATGGTCCACAAATATCTGGCCAATGCTGTGAAGAACTTTCTAGGTGATGAAGAGCAGAACCTCACCTCTTATCTATGGTCCATTGTGTATTTATGTAGGAATACTTTCAAAGAAATGTGTAACATAGATTTATGACAGTATATCCAGAATTGTTTTTGTGGATGTATTCTGGATCAACTGCAGCTTCCAGAGGTTTTTCAAGGACCTTGAAGTGCATTGCAGCAACCCAACTAGGAGGTGACCGAAGCAGAAGGGACTGTGTGTAATGCTCCTTGATCTTGGAAAGGCTGCAATTGGCATGCAATCAATTGTGCAAAATCACCCTTGATTGTGACTTAAATGAGCCCCAACATTATGTACTGGGTTTCTCTGGTCTGTTTCAACCCAGTCTAGTTCCTCTTTGTAAGATGGATGGCTATAAAAATTTGATTACTAAAAACAAATTATATATATATAATTATATATATATTTATATATATATATATATATATATATATATATATATATATATATATATATATATATATATATATATATATATATATATATATATATATATATATATATATATATATATATATATATATATATATATATATATATATATATATATATATCCTACTTTTTATTTTCTTTTTGTCAAAAGACTCTTCTTCTTCATCTACCAGGGCTAATCACAGCATTCTACACATAAACCAATAGGAAATCACATCATGGCAAAGGGTGGGCAAAGGGGGAGTAGAAAGTTACAAGCTGCATGGCATTGGGAGGGGACAGGGCATGTGTGGGAGTAGCTGGCTCACATAGTTCATGTTACATGAGGCTGCATAGTGAGTCCTGGCCGTTTAGGCCGGAAAGATGTTTCTGGTACAATGTTTTTGCATTCCTGTGTATGTGTGTTTCAGACAGCAGAAACTGCCCTGCACACACACACCCGGAATGTTTTTGTTTTTTAAAAGGGAGCGTCTCCTTCTTCATCGCTGGGCATGCGGAAGGGAGCTTTCCCCATGCAAGGGGTTGACTGTTCATGTAACTCCATGTGGTTGACAATGTGAATTTTCTTCTGTGGAGCCCAGCTAGAGAGTATATTCTTACATAGTTAATAAAGAGGGTACACATTGAATACAGCAACACAACAGTATCAGCAAAGCAACAAGGGTTATAACGGTCTTGGCAGTATTTCCCAACCAGCTAAAATTTTGGTAACCAAGAGGTCATCCAGTCCCACTAGGAGTCCAAGGCCTTGTATGTTTGTCCAACTGTTTGAACGGTATCATGTAATTTGTCCACACTGGTTTCAATTTCTCCAGACTGGTTCAAATAATGACAACAGGTAGCATTCAACCAAACACATAGTAGGGGGATCTGCGGAGAAAGATGGGGCAGCCGGTCGGGGGAGTGTAGCGTGGAGGGTGCTCTGCTCTGTTTTCCAGGTCAGAGACAGAGACAGCCTCAAGCTGTGGTTCCTGCTGGTTGGTCATGGTCAGGCTGCTTCTGCGTTTGTGTAGGTGGTTGTATAGGTGGTTTTGGCAAATATGGTCTTACGTGCCATCCTGGAATCCAAACAACTTTGTCTTTTAGTTGGGTTGCAGCGTAGTTCCTTTCCCAGGTAATCAGGTCAGCAGGTCCTCGTCACGTGAAGTCAGGCAAGCAGCAATAGTAGACAAGTGGATGGGAGGTATCTGCAGTAGATGGAGCTGCAAAATGATGAGTCGCTGCCGAGGATGATGGGCTGCCGATGTGTTGCACTGCTGGGAGGCCAGGGGGCATTTTCCCCTATTGCCAATATATCTGTCCAGGGCATGTTTTAATGTCTGGTTGGCACGCTCAGCCAACGCCTGACCCTGGCTGTTATAAGGAATGCCAAATTTATGCACAATGCCCCATTGGTTACAAAAGGCAGCAAAGGCTGCACCTGTGTAAGTGAGGCCATTGTCTGTTTTTAATTCTTTTGGGCGTCCCAGCGATGCAAAGGTCCGAATAGAAAGATTAATAACATGTTTGGTGGCTTCACCCCTTTGGGGGGATGCCATAATGTAGCCTGAATACGTATCAATGGAAACATGTAAATATTTCCAAGGGGCAAATGGAGGATATTGGGTAACACGCATTTGCCAAATTTGGCAACACTCTGTCCCTCAGGGATTTACCCCCATAGGGAGAGGGTTTTCCTGCTGGCTACAGGTAGGGCATAGTTGAATAATTGCTGATGCCTCCACCGACGTAAGGCCAAATTGTTTTATGAGCGCTTTTTTATTCTGGTGAAAGTAAGAGTGGCTATCCCAAGGTGTGATAGCAGAACAAACATTGACATGAGGTGGGGGGGGCTGATGCCGCAGCGTCAGCAACATCATTGCCCTCCTGGAGAGGCCCAGGAAAAGGCTGATGACTTCAGATATGGGAGACATGGAAACAATAACAGCGAGAGGAGACAAGACCTTGTAAAGTGAGAAACAGAGACAAAAGTTGTGAATCAATAGAAGAAGAGAGATAAGACTCATACAAAGAGGTTATAATCTGAGTCACATAAAGACTAGCAAGAATTAAGTTAAACGGGTGTTTGTCAAATAACTGAAAGGCCAAGATGGAAGTGGCCAATTCATCTCTTTGAGCAGATTTTTGTGGCTCTGTGAGCTGGGTGTGCCATGTACCATCCTCCTGCCAGGCACATGCTCCCCGATGTTTGCTCCTATCAGCAAAGACAGTTGTAGCGTCTTTGATAGAAAAAGCTGTTGAAGGAGGCTTCCACTGGAGCAGAAGGGCTTTTGTAAAAAGGGCGGGTTTCTGAGAAATAGTGGACAAGTGTGAATAAAATTTGGATTAGGGAGGCCGCACTGCAGCGCTCCCATGGGTTGGAGAATTTTATTAACAGCCCGCAAATCATGCAAAAAACGCCATTTACCAGATTTCTTTTCTATAACAAACACAGGGGTGTTATAAAGGCTGTGGGATATCTCTTTCCTCTTCTTCTCTCTCTGTCTTCACGTTCTCTTTCCCTCTTTTCACTTTCTCTGTCACTTTCTCCTTCTCCCTTCTCTCACTCTTTTTCTCTCTCCTCTTTGTGTCTTTCTGTCTCTTTCACTCTTTTTCTTTCTTCCTCTCTTTCATCACTTTCTCTGTACTCTCTACTGCCCAACCTGTCCCCATAATTTACCTACTAAATAGGCGCAGTTCCCTTACTGGATCCTTTGCTCACTCAAACACACACACACACAAACTTACACATGCACAAAACCATTTTTCTCCACTCCAATTCAGATCCTATAAATCAATTGCTCTGTGAAACATCTGTGAAAAGAATTCCAAGGGCTTCCCGGGGGGCCGTGGCCTGCAGAGGCCCCGTATCAAACCCATCCCCTCCCCTTAGCTGAGGGGCGGTAACATTGTTGGACAGACCCTTGGCAATCGCCTTGTTAATCTCTTTAAGGTATTCGGATGTCCAAATGGCAAACTGAGAGGGGGTAAGAAGCATGCCTGACAAAAGGGTTTGGAACAGTCCCTTGCAGTATGGGGATTGCACCCCATAGGTAGAAATTGCTTGCTTAAGATCCTTAAGAGCTCTATAGGGGATTGAGTTATGAGTGGGCACAACCCCCCCAGCCGCGTTGGTTTGAAAGGTTACGGGGAAACAATCCTCTGCCAATTCCATGTCCCCTTGATTGTAAGCATCGCGCAGAGCGTCTTGGAGAGTGCTACGCCACACTTGCGGGGCGGGGGAAGGGGCGGAAGGGAGAGGGAAAACCTTCTCTTCCGGAGAGGCCGGGGGAGTTGGAGAGGCCGGGGGAATTGGAGAGGCCTCAGAGAGGGCCATCGCCTGGCAAGCAGGAGAGGCGATCTCCTCGTAGCGTGGAGGGGATAATTCCAAGGGCTTACAAGCAGCCCCCTGCATACCTTCCTCATGAATTTGAAGGCATCTTACAAGAAGTCTCCAAGTAGTGAGAACTTCTGGCGGGGCTCGAGGTTCCTTATGAAAATAAACACCCAATTGAAGCCATAAGGAAACTTTAAGAGAGCCCTTCTCTGGGTAAATGGGACAATTCTCATAGATGTAAGCCAATAGAGAGAGGAAATGTTTTTTCGGGGGAATGGGAAGCGGATGGCCTGTCGCTTGAGAGATTGCAACAGACGATTTAACGATTTCCCGAAGCTCCTGCAGGTGTGCAGTCTGAGCCTTCGAGAAACCTGAGCCCATACTCACGATTGGGAGGGTGCTCCGTTCGCTAACGGCAGGCCCTGGTTGCGAGACTTTGCCAAGTCGGGGATGAGTGAAAGGCTGGTGACACAGGAATATCACGTCAGTCACGTTGCATCACGTCGGGGTCACCAAATGTGAAGTTTCCGCTGTTCGCCCATGAGGCCAATGTTGAGAAAAGACAGGAGACAAATTTTTTCGGGATGGAGCGACCCAGATTGGGGTCTGAGAGCCCCTTTTATTGGGATAGAACAAAGGCAGGAGGAGCAATAGCATGTGATAAAAAACAGCCTGTAAAAGTACAATTTCTAATCTACTGCTTCAGGAAAGTTCTCTCTATATATGGTCAAATCCTGGGCGTCATTGGTAGGGCACATCTCAGAATGTTATGTTATTCACGATCAGGATGTTATGGCTTTCTCGGAGCCAGTTGTCTCCTGTGTGATTCAGCGTGACTCTGCAGGCCCTAGTATGAACTAGGCCATGGAGGACACACACCTGCACAAGGAATTATATTACAACATCTCTCTCTCTATATATATATATATTTATTTATCAGCATAAATATAACAAATGTAACAAAAAGGCAACAGTAAAAAATATTGGGTTTCTGTCTGGATGGTCTCTTGTGACGAGCCTAATGACAGAGAGTGGAAGTGTGACCTTCCTCCCATACTTGGGCATACCAGGGGTTGTGACTTTAAGTATATATATATATATATATATATATATATATATATATATATATATATATATATATATATATATATGTGTGTGTGTGTGTGTGTGTGTGTGTGTGTGTGTGTGTGTGTGTGTGTGTGTGTGTGTGTGTGTGTGTGTGTGTGTGTGTGTGTGTGTGTGTGTGTGTGTATATGTGTATATGTGTATATGTGTATATGTGTATATGTGTATATATGTATATATGTATATATGTATATATGTATATATGTATATATGTATATATGTATACATAATTATATATATATAATTAGCTAGCCATACCCTTACTAGGATTCGAACCTGGGCTGTATTACATATTAGGCAGATGTGTTAACCACTAAGCCTCAGGCTCTCCTCCGTTATCATACACACACACATACACATACATACATACATACATGGAAAAAACCATTGCATTCAGGACTCACTGCCTATCATAGCTTTAAGGAGGAGCTGCAGATGCCAGCAGGTCCCCCTCATAACTCAGACACAGAATATGAGTTTCCATATTCTGTTTCTTTTTATTACACAAGTTTTAAAATGGTTAAGAAGAGAACTTAAATGAACAATGCACAGAGTTATCAGGGAACAAAGAAAAAATGGAAAAGAAAAAAGAACAAAACTATTTATTTTATATGTTCACAGATCCATATGTAAAGTCCTACATAAATCTTTTTGTGCACGGTACAATATTTCCTTACAGGCATCCATAATTATCTTGATGCAAAACCCTGGAATGTTCAGAAGATGAGAGCAAAGGGCAATTATACCTTTTGGACATTTCCATGGAAACACAATGAAAGCTATACTTTGATCTGTGTGGTTAGCTGCTCCTTTGTATTCAGGTGAGGCCTCAGCAAAATAATATAGCTCTTGGGGAAAAAGATGCAGGCCAACAAGCCAGCACTGGAGGCCAAGATGGAGAAGATCTGCACGGCCACCATGTATTTGCCCTTGGTGCTCAGGTAGGTGGGCACAAAGGAAACCCAAACACTGCAGAAAACCAGCATGCTGAAGGTGATCAGCTTGGCTTCGTTGAAGGCCCCAGGCAGTCTGCGAGCCAGGAAAGCAACCGTGAAGCAGACAATAGCAAGGAAGCCCATGTAGCCAAGGGCACAGTAAAACATGACTGCAGGTCCTTCATTACACTGCAGCACAATCTGTGCAGGGTGTGAGTGTTTGTCTGTGTCAGGGTAAGGAGGAAAGATTCCCAGCCAGGTGGAGCAAATGAGAACTTGGACAGCAGAGCAAGCAAGAACAAGAGCATTGCCCAAGGTCTTCCCGAGCCACCGCCTCATTTTGTTCCCTGGCTTTGTTGCCAAGAAGGCCAGTACCACTGTAATGGTTTTGGCTAAGAGGGAAGAGACAGCCACTGAGAAAACGATCATGAAGGCTGATTGTCGGAGAAGACAGGTAGCTTTCCTTGGTTGGCCAATGAAGAGGAAGGTGGTGAGAAAGGAAAGGAGGAGTGATGTGAGTAGAATGTAGGAGAGATCCCGGTTGTTGGCTTTGACTATTGGAGTTTCACGGTATTTAATGAAAATTGCTAACAGAAAGACTGTGATGAGGGACAAAAATAGAGCAACGGAAACCAGGATGATCCCCAAATTTTCTCCATATGACAAGAAGGTTATAACCTTTGGAAGACAGTTATCTCGGTGTTCATTTGGATGCTGATCTTCCAAACATCTGGTGCAGTAGACTGCATCTGTAATGGAGGAGAAGATCTCCCTTACTTATTCTTAGCAATCCTTTAGAGTAGTAACAGGAAGTTTCGTTTGATCCCAGAAAGTGCTGTAATGGGCAAAATTATAAAACCAATAAAAATAAATTATACATTGTGAAATCACCCTTAAGGAGATAGTTTAGAGAGTGAAAAAGAGAAGATTGTGTTGTTATAAATTTGCCTTATGCCAGGAACTGTTCTCTGCTGGTCCATATTTTAAAAATTCCCCTTCACACTGTTCTTTTCAAAATGTTATCATCATCCGTATTATATTCCAGCTTGTTTCAATAAGTCAAAATAATTACTTGAGTGTTTCCCATCTCTAAATGCTTATTTTGGCTTAAATTCATCAACTATTCAATTGTTCCCAATGAAACTTCAAAAGCCACCAGAACAACTAATTTATGAAGGGCATGAAAGGAAATGCCAAACTCAGCCAAGGCAGAATATCCACAGGTATTCATCTATGACAAGTATTCCTTCAGTCCCTATAATCATTTTCATGCAGTCTTTCGCAGAGACCTGAACATACTTTTCAAGGGTTCCTACAGGACAAAATGTTTGAGAAAAGCAAAAGGAGAAAATCATTGTTCTCCTTTTGGTAGCAATCATTGGTATTGCCCAGCTAAAATGTGATCCGATTGTTGTCTAAATTCTTCTGAAAGACCCGAAGAACAAAAATATGCATAATAAACAAAAGTGATAGCAAGATTATTTCAAATGTTCAATAAAGAGAAAGTAGAAAAGAGGAAAAAATAAGAATATGACATTATTGTATCATATCATATTATATCATATCATGTCTCATTTTTATGTATCATTATCCATCTACCTATTTATCTGTCTCTCTGTCTCTCTGTTTTTCTTTCTTTCTTTCTTTCTTTCTTTCTTTCTTTCTATCTATCTATCTATCTATCTATCTATCTATCTATCTATCCATCCATCCATCCATCCATCCATCCATCCATCCATCCATCCATCCTGTCTGTCTGTCTGTCTGTCTCTCTCTCTCTCTGTGTCTGTCTGTCTGTTTATCTATCTTTCCATCCATTCACCCATCTGTCTATGTGTTAGCCATTGCAGAAGGCTCATCCCGCATGTGTGGTGGAGCTGGAGGGCAGGGATGGGCCATGCCTCCACGACAGCCGACCTGATCCTGGGTGAATTCTTTGAATCCCTCCACTGATTTGCAGTCATTTTCAACAGCCTTTTCTCCTTCCTGAGCCACTCACCTTCCTGAGTGGAGATGGCTCCCTTTGCACAAGGAATGCAGTCATAACAGCAAATCGGCCGTCCTCTCTGAATGACTTTGAGGAACCCTGGACGGCATCTTTCCACACATCTGGAGGGTGGCAGGCTCTAAGCAGAAAATCAAGAACAATAGAGTGCCTTTACTAACTGGGAATAGGGCTGTTGCTGAGGCTGAAAAGTGGTAAAAATGTAATAGAATATAGACTTCCAGAAATGTATTCATTTTTATCATTCACATGTTGAAAACTGCCATATCCATGGCATGCATTGCATTGTACGGGGGCAATGGTGATGTTATCTAGTTTGAGCATTGAAATCTCTGCAAGTAACCAAACAAGTTCTCATTTTGAGTTGTTTCAAAATGAGAAAAGTGGCCTGATTGGCTCAAGATTGACTCAGCCTTCCTTCCTAAATGAGTAAAATGAGGACCCAGATTGATGGGGGCCATATGCTCAGTGGTGGTATTCTACTGGATAGCCAGTGAGCAGTTGGCCCTGTCCACTTGCCCCTGCAATTTCCTGTCCTATATTTCCCAGTCTCTTAGCTTAGTTGAGCCGCATGGCTCAGTGCATTTTTGCACGTCAGCTGTTTCACTCACCAGCCCTGAAATAGAAGGTAAGATTTAAAGCTTAAAATCGGTGGTTTTTGAATGCTGTGCGCGCATGCAAAACAGGCGCTCACCAAACAGATTGTTAAATTGGTCACATCCCACCACTGAATACACTGGCATGCGAAGAAGAGACTCCTTAGGGGTTTTTTACAGGGTTTTTTAAATCAAATTTTAAGGAAGGGGTGGAGGGTGATTTGGATGGCTCAGACAGGCTTGGTGGGGGAGTCTGCCAGGGCACAGGCTGGAGCTAACTAATGGGTGTGGGTCGGGAGTGCTGGGAAGGGTTGGGATACCGGGGGAGACATTAAGCCATTCCATTGGGGGGTTCACCATCTCCACTGTTTTTGGGAGAGGCAGATATGGTGGGGGCCAAGGGCCAAATTATGTTCGGGGGACGCAGGTCCGCTCTTTAAGAGCGATCGCGCGTTCCGACCCTCATCACCCTTCTCAAACCCTGGATGCCCGGGATTACAGGATCCTGGTCTCCGGCTGGTGCCGCTTAATGCCAGGTCCGTGGTACATAAGGCTCCCCTCATTTACGACCTCATACAAGAGGGTATAGCGGACCTGGCATGCATTATGGAGACATGGTTGGGCCATGAGGGGGGTGTTCCCCTTAGTGAATTATGCCCACCAGACTTCCGGGCGTTTCACCAGCCGAGAGCCCAGGGCAGGGGTGGGGTGGGTGGCGGTGGTTATTAGGGAAAGTCTCAGACCTCAGGAGGTCACTGTACCTCAGATAGGTGGGTGTGAGTCCCCTTTTGTGAAATGGGGCCTTGGAGTTCAGGTGGGCCTTTTTGTTACGTACCTATCTCCCTACTACATTTCATCAGCCCTGCCGGAGCTGCTGAATGTGTTAGCTGGATTGGCGGTTGATTTCCCCAGGCTTATGATCCTCGGGGATTTCAATCTGCCTTCCATTGGCGAGATCTCTGAGTCAGCTCGGGAGTTCATGGTTTCCATGATGGCTATGGACCTAACTCAGTTAATTCAAGACCCCACCCATAATAACGCTCGACCTGATTTTTGTCTCTGGGCAGTGGATGAATGATCTAGATTTAGGGGATATTTCTATCCAACCCTTGTCATGGTCGGATCATTTCCTCATCAGGCTTGACTTCCATACTGCTACCCCTCACCGCAGGGAGGCGGAACCTACTAGATGGTTCCACCCCAGGCACCTGATGAACCCTGAAAGGTTCCTGAAGGAGATTGGGACTTTTCCTGAATCCCTTGCTCACAACTCGACCAAAGCCCTAGTGGAATCCTGGGATAGGGTGGACACTAGGGCTTTGGATCATGTTGTGCCTTTGCGGCCTCTGACCCGGTGTCAATCCCGGGTAGCTCCCTGGTTTACCAAGGCGCTCCAGGAGATGAAATGCTGGAAAAGATGCCTAGAGAGTGGTTGGAGGGCCAACCGGTCCAAATCTGATCGAACACTAGTAAGAATTCATATTAAATCCTTCTTAGTGGCAATAACAGCAAAATTTTCCCACTCTTATTGCGTCCGCAGATAACTGCCCAGCCACCCTGTTTAGGGTGACCCGCTCCTTACTTAACCAAGGAGCTGGGAAAGACGCCTTGCAGGGTAGGGCTGAAGAATTTGTTCAGTATCTTGAGGATAAAATTGGTCAGATCCGGACAGGCTTAGACCCTGACTGGGTAGATTCAGGTGAGTTGACGGGGATGAATCTTGTGGAGACCATCTCGGATGAGTTTGATCCTGTGATTCCCGAGGGCAGCTACATCCCACCACTGCATACGCTGATTCTGTAAAGATCTTAGAGAGGCTATAAAGCACTGTGAAGTCGTAGATAAGTCTAAGTCCTAATGCTATTTGGAGTCATTTTTAAATGAGAAGATGGAAAATAAACCTAATAAATAAATAAGTAAAACTTCAGTCCTGAACTACAAACATTCTCTTTTATCAGGATGATGATGATGATGATGATGATGATGATGATGATGATGATGATGATGATGATGATGATGATGATGATGATGATGGCGGCATCCACACAAGTGGTGTTCAACATTTGGTGGTTCCATGGGCCAGGTTTCTCCACATCTTCTGATCTTGCACTACTTATCAGTATTGTACAATATCTCAAAGGTCATTGGGATAACAAAACTGAGAAAGGATAAGAAGATCTAGAGGACCACAGAGGGAATTTTTCCCGTATTTATGTTGTAGGAGAAAGGAAGTGACATGGAATGATTTCTCTTCCTCACCTGGTTGAACCATTTGGGCCATATTATAGCTTCGTTGTCAATCTTGAAGAGGGGCTCCGAGGAACCCTGCCTTGCTATGCTCCCAAATTTCACATTGACAACAGACCTATTGGAAAACACCACCCAATTCACAATGTCCAAATCAGCTGCTAGTTCACCGTTCTCCTCCAAATATACTCCATCGATGGAAGTGTTGTAAAACTGGGAGACTTGCAAGAAATGGTGAAACTGGAACAGCAGAGAAGAGAATCTGAGTTTAGTAAAGATGGATACTGAATGTCTACTGATCAGTCCTATAAACTGTGAAATGGTTGCTTTTACTTAATCTTGTTTTTAAATTAATTTCCTCTCTTACAAGCATATTGGTCTCAGGTCTTCAGAAATGAGATCCACAGACTTCTCCCAACATAGTGTCTATGACCCCATGTCTCTCTTCAAGGAGTAGATGCTAGTCCTCCATCTGAAATGTGCTGAAGACATCAGAATGAATCCATTCTTCCACCCATCACACATTTCTGAATGTATTTTGCCTCAGATGGAGGATCCGGCTAACATACAGGCCTTTAAGAAGACACTTCAGAATGTTCTAAATCACAAGGCAAATGGATGCTAATGATGACAGGTCGGACTTAAGACAGATTGTTCATCCAGGCTCATATTTCTATCTCTAGATTCATAAAGCTCTTCTGTCTGTCTATGTGTAACCTTTAACTGTGTGAAATGGTTGAACCAAGGCACCTCTAATAGACAAAACACACCCAGAGTCCAAGATTCATGTGTCTGGAATATTTTATAAAACATTTTAAGACACTAAAATGATTATAAAACATTTAATGACCTAAAAAGCTGATAAAACATCTTATACCATAATATAAAATACCCTTAAATATTTCTTGTGGTCAGTTCCTAAAGTTTAACAGTGGTGTTATGTTGAACATCAGTGATTTTCAAGGCCAATACATCAATGAATATCACCATGAATTTTGAATAACTTTTCCAGTGAAGGGAATGGATTAAGAGCTTTGCCATTGCTTTGGGGAATCTGATAGGAAAATATCTCTGAAACAAGGACCCTGTAGGTCATGCATTGCTTAGTGTTTACTATTTCATGGATATTTATACATGGGTATCATGGGACTATGAGTCCTATGTTGTAGATTGTATTTGGAGATATTAGTAAATAAATCCACTCCCTATAGAGGTGACATTCTAAAGATTCTGGGATCGCCTATGAATTATGAAATCCACATCTTCAGTAGGAATTCATTGCAATGGAAAAGAGAATACCTGCCATGGCTGGATAATTTGCAGTGCTATTGTCCCTCCATCTCCTTTCAGTCTCCTCTTGGATCGGGGAGAATAAGCAGCCTCTAAGGCCCGTGCCAGGGCCCAGACTGTGTCATAGATGTAGGTACTCGCTAGAGAGACCGTTTTTTCAATGTCTTCTTGGGGAAGGGTCTCTATCCCTTCTTTCTTGGTACATCTTGTCCAGCCTTTCACCGTAGATCCAGGCTTGGAATATAAGCAATGAAATGCTTTTTGTGAAAAATAATACAGAGAAGTAAAGAAAGGAACAAAATCAACATATTTTGTCTTTTTCTTCTTCTGGATGAGGAAAGAAAATAAACCAAGAATGTGTTGAAGTGTACTTTCATTGTGTGCCAAGTCCATATTGAGGTCCCACAAAGCTGTGGTGACAATGATCTTCCCCGTGAGTGTTGTAGCTTCTGCACCATTTGATTTTATGTTCATTATCAAGATTTTAATTAATGTCTCTATTACCATTATTCCATCTAAAAAGAATCCGACTTCTGAAAAATAAACAAATACATTGACCTCTTTCCACTTCCTTAGTGTGGCAATGTCAATATTAACAAGGTCTGTGTTCATGCCCGAAATGGTTTGTGAGAAAACAACACAAATCCCATTCTTGAACAGCACTGGAACCATTGTTGCTATGAAATGCCTCCCATTGTCCGTGTCCGGAGCAAAGAGACCAACTGATGTCCATTGGAAATGCAGGAGCAATTTCTGGATCCCCAGATATTGCACTCCTTCCTTGGGGACCATGGTGTAGAAAAAGGGGAACCTTGTTTTATCCCCCAGAAGATGGGAAACAAAAGAATAACTGACCTGGTAAAGAGAAGAAAGAACAGGTGACTAATTCAGTTTCAGGACAACAGTTGTTATTGTTTTGCTTCCAAATTCCTGTCAACCTTGAATGTCATTTCAGAATTTTAAATCTCTTCTTATGATAAGGTGACCAGACGTTCCGATTCTCATGGGACAATCACGCTTCTGCACAATTTGTCCCTTGTCCCGGGGCGTTCTTAAAAAGACCCAATTTTTGTGACTGGACCCGGAAGTAAGCCTGCCCCGCTCCCAGCCCTGTATACCAGTCTCAGCCAGCCGGTACTTTGTCCCTTCTGTCTCCCCGTTGCTCAGAAAAGCAACTCTGGGAAGGTCCTTTGCTAGCAGGCAGGTTCTAGGACGCCTGCCACCACCAAAGGACCTTCCCAGAGTTGCTTTTCTGAGCAATGGGGAGACAGAAGAGACACAATCTCCTTTCATTCCCCCTCTGCCTCATTCACTCGTTCGGGCAGCAGAGAACGAAAGAAAATTGCATAGCCAAGGACAAAGGACCCTGCAGCCTCCTTCATTCAAACGTTCAGGCAGCGGGGATGGAGGGGGGGGGCTTTCTCGCACTCCTTCTTTCTCTGAAGCCATGCCGGATTCAGCAAACCGGGCAGCACATGCCCTTGGGATTGTGCAACAGCCGAAGATCGCCTGGTTAAAAAGGAGGAAGAGGAGGCTCTGCTAGTCCGGAGCCCATCCACAGGGGCAGGGATACACACACACACACACACACACACACACACGGAGGGAGGAGAGACAGAGAGAGAGACAGAGAAAGACAGACACACACAGAGAATGACAGAGAGAGAGACAGAGGGAGGGAGGGAGGGAGGAGTGTGTGAGGAGGGGGGATTTTCTAAAAGTCCCATTGAATCCAGAGGAGGGGGGAAAGAGAGAGAAAGAGGGAGTTTGTGCACAGGAGTGGGGATTTTCTAAAAGTCCCATTGAATCCAGAGGAGGGGAGAGAGAGAGAGAGAGAGAGAGAGAGAGAAAGTGGGAGTGTGTGCACAGGAGTCGGGATTTTCTAAAAGTCCTATTGAATCTAGAGAAGGGGAGAGAGAGAGAGAGAGAGAGAGAGAGAGAGAGAGAGAGAGAGAGAGAGAGAGAGAGAGAGAGAGAAATTGGGAGTGTGTGCACAGGAGTGGGGATTTTCTAAAAGTCCCATTTAATCCAGAGGACGAGTATTTGTGTGTGTGTTTGTGTGTTTGTGTGTGTGTGTGTGTGTGTGAGAGAGAGACTATCAGTAAGTGTTGTAGCTTATGATTCTTGATGAATGTATTCTATTTTTTTTATGTACACCGAAGACAAATTCCTTGTGTGTCCAATCACACTTGGCTAATAAACTACTCTACTCTACTCTACTCTACTCTACTCTACTCTACTCTACTCTACTCTACTCTACTCTACTCTACTCTACTCTACTCTACTCTACTCTACTCTACTCATTTCTATTTCAATTCTAATAAGGAGTTTAGCTTCTCTCTCTTGAAAATGTAAGCTAGCAAAATGCAAGCTAGCTTTAGCTTTCACACAGTTCATTTAGTGACCAAAGTTACAATGGCATTGAAAAAAGTCACTGATGACCATTTTTCACACTTAGCGACCATTTTTCACACTTAGCGACCGTTGAAGCATCCTCATGGTCATGTGATCAAAATTTTGATGTTTGGCAACAGATTCATATTTATGATGCTTTCAGTGTCCTGGGGTCATGTAATCGCCTTGTGTGACCTTTTGACAAAATATAAAAATTTTAATCAAGCCGCCCCCCCCCCCGCCCCCAGTCAATAGTGTCCCTCTTTACCAATCTGAAAATCTGGTCACCTTATCTTATGAGCCCAGAGTGCCTTATTTAAATTAATGATTGTTACTATTGTTTTCATTCACTTGACCCCTAAAATCCTCAGCAATAATCCAAGTCTTTCAACAACAGGATCCTTGGAGACATAGAATGCTCTCCTTATACCATATTTCAAGGCTCCTCCATTAATGAGATGCAATGAGTAGAGATCCAAATATGTCTATTTCATCTTCTTCTGTATTTAACATTTGCATGACCTTTACAGGGTCTTCATTTGCATCTCATCTGTGATTTTCTTCAGATAGTACTTGTTAAAGAATATTGAATTGAATTGAATTGAATTTATTGCATTTATATGCCACCCTTTTCCCCGAAGGGGACTCAGGGCGGCTCACAATCCAAGTCAGGGAAGGGGGTACAGATAAGGGATAAAAAAGACGAACAAAACAATACACAATTTAAACGCACACAACAACCATACCATTCAGGGGGGGGGGGGGGCAAAAGCTCTTAGCCCCAGGCCTGTCGGAACAGCCAGGTTTTAAGGGCTATGCGGAAGGCCTGGAGGGTGGTGAGGGTTCGAATCTCCATGGGGAGCTCGTTCCAGAGGGTCGGAGCAGCCACAGAGAAGGCTCTCCTCCGGGTAGTCGCCAGTCAGCATTGGCCAGCGGATGGAATTCGGAGGAGGCCTAATCTGTGGGATCTAATCGGTCTATTGGAGGTAATTGGCAGCAGGCGGTCTCTCAAGTACCCAGGTCCAATACCATGAAGGGCTTTATAAGTGACGACTAGTGCCTTGAAGTGTATCCAAAGACCAATAGGCAGCCAGTGCAGCTCGCGGAGGATAGGTGTTACGTGGGTGAACCGAGGTGCACCCACGATCGCTCGCGCGGCTGCATTCTGGACAAGCTGAAGTCTCTGAATGCTCTTCAAGGGCTGCCCCATGTAGAGCACGTTGCAGTAGTCCAGTCTAGAGGTCACAAGGGCACAAGTGACTGTTGTGAGGGCCTCCCGGTTCAGGTAGGGACGCAACTGGTGCACCAGGCGAACCTGGGCAAATGCTCCCCTGGTCACAGCTGACAAGTGGTGTTCGAAAGTCAGCTGTGGGTCCAGGAGGACTCCCAAATTGTGAACCCTGTCTGAGGGGCGTACTGTTTGACCCCCCAGCCTGAGAGATGGAAAACTTGACCAATTAGTAGGAGGGAAACACACCAGCCACTCGGTCTTATCCGGATTGAGTACAAGCTTGTTAACCCCATCCAGACCCTAACAGCCTCGAGGCACTGGCACATCATGTCAATCGCTTCACTGAGTTGGCACGGGGCAGACAGATACAACTGTGTATCGTCCGCATACTGATGGTATTTTATCCCGTGCCGTTGAATGATCTCACCCAGCGGCTTCATGTAGATATTAAACAGGAGGGGGGACAGGACTGAACCCTGCGGCACCCCATAATTCAGGGGCCTAGGGGTCGATCTCTGCCCTCTGACCAACACCGACTGCGACCTGTCCGAGAGGTAAGAGGAGAACCACCGTAGAACAGTGCCTCCCACACCCAACTCTTGCAACCGTCGCAGAAGGATGCCATGGTCGATGGTATCGAAGGCCACTGAGAGGTCAAGGAGCACTAGGACGGAGGCATGACCTCCATCCCTGGCTCTCCAGAGATCATCGATCAGCACGACCAAAGCAGTTTCCGTGCTGTAGCCAGGCCTAAATCCCGATTGGAAGGGATCTAGATAATCGGTCTCCTCCAAGGACCGCCGGAGCTGAAAGGCCACCACTTTCTCAACAACCTTCCCCACGAAGGGGAGGTTGGAGACTGGACAATAGTTGTTTAAAACGGCTGGATCCAAAGATGGCTTCTTCAGAAGGGGTCTCACCACCGCGGCCTTTAAAGCGGGGGGAAAGAACCCCTCCCGAAGGGAGGCGGTAACAACCGCCTTGATCCAGTCCCGTGTCACCTCCCTGCTGTTAGCAACCAGCCAGGAGGGGCACGGGTCCAGCACACATGTGGAGGCACTTACAGCTCCCATGGCCTTGTCCACGTCCTCAGGGGTAACAGCTTGAAAATCAATCCAGTGATGTCCATCCAGATTCTCCCCTGGTGCCTCAGCTGGCTCTGCGCAATTGGAGTCCAGGTCCGTCCGAAGCCGAGCAACTTTATCCGTGAGGAATTGGACGTAGTCCTCAGCTCTGCCTTGCAAAGGATCGCTCATATCCCTCCTGTTTAGGAGGGAACGGGTTATCCTGAACAAGGCGGCTGGGCGCGACTCAGCAGAAGCTATCAGAGAGGCAATGTGTGTTCTTTTTGTCATCCTGATTGCCCGAAGGTAGACTCTGATGCTGGATGTTAAAAGCGCTCGGTCTGACTCAGACTTACTGGATCTCCATCGTTGCTCTAGGTGTCTCTTTCGGCGCTTCATCTCCCGGAGTTCCTCAGTAAACCAAGGAGTCCTCCTGGATCCACTGCCTCGGATCAGCCGTAAAGGCGCAATCCGGTTAAGAGCCTCTGCCGCTGCTGAATTCCAGGCAGCAACCAGAGTCTCCGCTGGACTGCGGGCGTGGGTATCAGGAACAACACCAAGCTCCGTCTGAAAGCCCAAAGGGTCCATAAGGCGCCTGGGGTGGAACCACCTAATCGGTTCCTCCTCCCTACAGTGGGGGTTTGGTCTCCGAAAGTCAAGCCTCAGTAGATAGTGGTCCGACCATGACAGGGGTAAGATCTCGCTACCAAGATCACAACTCCACAGCTCCGAGAGGAATACAAGGTCGAGCGTGTGACCCGCCAAGTGAGTCGGGCCCCGAATGACTTGGGTCAAGCCCATGGCTGTCATGGAAGCCATGAACTCCTGCGCTCCATCAGAGTGTTCACCGAGCGAAGGCAAATTGAAATCCCCCAGAACCATAAGCTGGGGAACTCAATTGCCAGTTCAGCTACTGACTCGAGGAGCGAGGGGAGGGCTGCTGCAACGCTGTTGGGAGGCAGGTACGTTAACAGCAAGCCCACTTGACCCTTGAGGTCCAACTTCACCAGCAAGGACTCACACCTGACAAGCTCCGGAGCAGGGATCCTATGAGGTACTAGAGACTCTCGGATAACAATAGCCACACCCCCACCCCTTTTCTGGGGTCGCGGCTGATGAAGCACCTGAAAACCCTCTGGGCACATCTCTATGAGGGGGACTCCTCCCTCCGGGCCCAGCCAGGTTTCAGTAACATGCCAGGTCTGCCCTCTCGTCTAAAATTAGGTCCCGGATGAGGAGAGCCTTGTGAACTACAGACCTGGCATTTAGCGACAGCAGCCTGAGACCAGGGTCCTGATTACTCACGCCATCTGGCCTTGGAGTGGGACTCATAGGGCCGGAAGGAGGGATCTCTGTAACGTAGTGAGCCCTCCTTCCCCGGTAATGGCCAGCCCTAAAGTCCCCGCCATATCTGCCCCTCCCTGTTAAGACCGTAATGCTCCGGCCCACTCCCGTGTCCGTAGTCCCTCCACCCACCCCCATAGCCCCTGCATTTCCTGACAGGCCCTTCGAATCAGTCATCCTGAGATTGGAATAGGCCCAGATCCCCCCAACACTTCTGCAAAGCACTCAGTGTGGGGGAACCCGGTTCCCATCCCAATCTCGCTTACACACCCAAACACTCACTCACTAACACCCCACAAAAATTTTAAAATACAACAATATAATATAAAAGGGAATTACACAAGTTAAAAAGTTAAAAAGTGTGGGATCATTCAATCAAATACATATGTACCACATGCACTCCCCATACAAAAAGAAAATTGCGCAGCTATTAAAAGATATAAAAGATGTGCAAGTTTGGGTAAAGTTTGTAGGTGGGTTCGCAAAAAAGTCCAGTCTGGTGGGGTTCGCGGAAATATAAATATAATATAAAGGGGGAGAAAGATTTTGTCTTCTCTCTTCTTGTGTGATAGATGGTAAAGATGGTATAGATGGTATTGGGATAGAAACTCCAAAGGGGCTAAGATGGGATCTCTTGACAACGACGGGCGGCAATGGTCGTACCAGCCAGGACCAGATCGTAAATCCAATGTCCAATGTCTAGTAGCCGTGAGCAGGGAACCATATAATAAAGTCCCGTATGAGTAAGAGCAGACCGCGGGCCAGGGAAGAGAGGAAAGGCCGCGCTGTAGAAAAGGCCTAGGGAGTAGACTAAGGGGCCGTGGCAATGGCCAGAAGGCCGACTGCCAGGTCTTATACTGCCCCATATCAAAACTGACTACCCCTCTATAAAGTCAGCCAACAGAGTCCAAAAAGATTCCAAGGAAACAGGGCCGAAGATGTCGAAAAATGCCAGGAGCATCCAGTAATGTGATCCGCCAGAGTAGAGGAGGGGGGGGGGGCGCCTAAAGAGACTAAGGCAGCCGGGGGGAAAACCAGCTGCGTTGTCTCATCCAGCATCGTTCGAGTCACCCACCTCCTTTGGTAACAGTAGTCCTCCAGAGGACAGATAGGCACCAGGTCCTCCCAGTCAGCGAAATATTCTTATTTTGGAGCATAAACAAACACCGAATTGATACCCGTTAATACATTAGCCCAATTCCAGGTAATTAAATTATTTTTTTCCATTATTACTCTTCATGTGGAATTAAAGAGGAGAACTTCTCACCTGGGGGATTTTATAGTTGCCTGACATGTATGTAATCTGGATGGAGATGTCAGTTTCTGTCCCTTCAATTATAGCTAAGAGGTTATTCTGTCTTCCTCCACACTTGTAGTTTGGAACATTTGCCAGCCCAGGAGAGAGCAGATCTGCCAAAGCTTCCGATGTTGTCCTTGCATCAAAATAATTGTCATGAATGTTGTAACCCAGGGTGAGGTTGGGTAAGATACGGGGATCCTGATTGATCTCATGGACAGCAAACAAGAAGGACAGGATCTTCCAGTACCTTATTGTTGATTTCCTGAAAACACACATACACACATAAATACACAGAGTATACAAATATAGGATAATCCAGCTAATTTGAATCAAAAGAAAATTATGAATTCAGTATTCCTTTCTTTGGTTCCCTTAGTTTCTACTTTTAAAAATGGATCTTATTAAATTTCAAAAAAGAATGTCAAAATATAAAATTGAAACAAAAATGGAGAGGTTGGTGAGGGGAACAATAGGGAAAGTTTTAACAAATGACATATAGAAAAGCACAAGAAAAATGACATTAAAAAGTTATTTCCAACCCTATTCCACATAGAGATGTTAAATAATAAAGCAACAATTTTACTACAGATCCACAAGTAGAATTGGTCTAGTATATTTTATTCAATTTTTTATATTATCTCTCACATTTTTGAACTACCCGCATCGCTCGGAGAAGATTAAATTCTGTGTCACATAGACATTGAGAATCTTCCTACCATATATAAACATTATATAATTATTTACTTCGTATTAAGTTAGAAGAAGAAGAAGTAAAAGAAACAATGATAGCTTGGGCAATTTTTTTTGGCTATACAATAGAACTTGAGATGTGGCAGCAATTATTGGAGTGGAATTATAAATTAACAATGGCACAGCATATAAAGAGAATTTGTATAAAATGTTTTATAGATGGCATATGTCACCAGAAAGACTGGAAAAATGTTTAAAGAAAATCAACCAAGTGTTGGAAGTGTCACCAGATGCCGTGTTCATATTACCATATGTGGTAGACATATGCAGAGGCAAAAAAATATTGGGCAAAAATTTGAATGTGGTTGGAAAGTATGATACAGTGTATATTAATTTAAAACAGGAACTGTTTTTGTTGGGTGTTTTACCATAGAAATATAGTAAAGAAAAAGTATATTTAATTATTCATGTAATATTTGCAGCTAGAATTGTATTTGCACAAAATTGGAAAATGGAAAAAAAATCCCTCAGAGGGAGATTAATTAAAAAAATATTAGACTGTGCAGAAATGAATAGATTAACATTGGCAATTAAAGAAAAGGAAGAATCAGAGTATTATAAGATATTGGGATGTTTTCATCATTAGATAGAAAATGAATATAGGCAAAAAGAAATAGAAAACTGAATAATTTTTTGGGGGGAGAAATGTAGAATTATAGGGGAGGAGTTGAATTAAAAGATAATCAAAATGTAAATGTAAAGGCAAGATAAAAATAGATTAAAATGATGTAACTGTTAAATATGATGACACACTGCAAGATTAATGATATTAGAGAGGTGGTGAAAAAAAACTTTATTAAACTTTAAATAAAACGTTATTTTTGGGTAGTGTACACTGCAAATACTATATATATATAACATGGAAAATAATTTTGTAGAAGGAGAAACAGTAGAAAAAAGTTAGATCTGAGAAAACTATCCCTTCATGGGATAGTTTTCAGATTCAAATTCAGGGATGGCAAGTTCCCTGAATTTCCTTTTTATTCAACTACTCCTCATTTCCTCTTTCCTTTTGAGTTCAACTACTCTTCCCAGAGTAAAGGCAACAGAAGATCTTTTCTGAAGTGAAGGATTAGCAAAATATCTTGCATTAGGGAAGCAGAGGAAGTGCAAACAGAAATGACATGGTGGTCATTGAGTGATGCCTTGGCTTTCATTCAGTCCTAACTGTCTCTAGTAATCTAGCTAAGAGACATTGCTCATAAAGAAAGGTTTTTCCTCATTGAAGGGTGACAGGAAAGATCTAAAAGTTTTGGAACCAGGAGTAATCAGAGGGGAAAATGCTCTCTTACCAGGAAACTTGATCCGTTGGAGCCTTTTGGAAAGTGAATGGTCGAAACATAGTGGTTGTTGCTGGAGTGATTCCAGTAATGAGGTAGTCTCCTGGCTTGAAATAATTCACTGGATCTGTCTCATCCCTTTCTAAAGTTAAGGGGCACTTGGCATTCAAAATCTTACAGGGTATCTGGAGGAACAGAAGTATCAAGAGAAATAATAGAAGCATTTTTATTTCGTGCAGAGTCAGGTGGCTCTCAAAGAATTAGAGGAGCCGTTCACAAAGACCAAAGGCCCTTGCAATACCACAACTGTTGTTGTGGCTTTCCTAGCAGAGATGGAAGCTGGAGCCCACAAGGAATTCATCAAGTTTTATAGCACAGAATCACAACCTCTGAATGACACTAAAGGCTTTTATGTCCTTGAGTTCCCAGGCTCAGATGCAAGATGTCCCTTATATTACTCTTGAAAGTGATAGTTATGTCAATTCAACAGTGAGATCCATTGAGAATTCCCTGGAGGTGGGATTGGAAGGCAATCAATAAATCAATGTGATCTTGATAATTATACAGAGAAGAAGCATCTCCTGTGCTCTCTTTATTCTTAGTTTTGTCCTGTGATTTCATGAACAAAGGAGATGGGGACGAAAATATATTTGTGAGAAGCTTCTGATGTAGTTCCAGAACTATTTGGAAGCCCTTGGGCCCAAGTTTCTCCAGTGAAACTTTTTTCTGTCAGAAAGTATGAAGAAATCAAGCCTACAGGTTTTTCTGCTCTTGATTGTGAGTCCATATCAAAGTTGCAAGGAGGCCTTCCTTGATATATTTGTTTATTCAATTGATACGGCTGCCCATCTCAAATAAACTACTCTGTTAGTGAAGCAATATTAAAACATCATCATCTATTTTTCTTATTCTTCATTCTCTTTCTCCTCTCCCTATATATGAAAAATGTTGTATGTCTCTGTCTCTCTCCCTCTTTGTGTGTGTGAGTGTGTGTCTGTGTTTAGGTATAAATCTGGAATGCCTGGGCTGTTAAGAAGAGTGAGTGTGGCATCCTAGAAGGGCATTTTTGTGTGATGTCAGTTCCTTCGCAGCTTTCTCTGGAAAGCCAGCCATGACATTCGTCCTCCAGTGGACCAATTGGGACATGCCTGATGGATTTGGGGCAAAATGCCAGGATCATAGACAGGGCACGAAAGAGGATGGCATGGGACGGGGAAGGGAGAGGACAGGGATGATGAACATGAGAGTGGTCTGAAGCCCAATTTTCTGTGGGAAAGACCTTAGAAGACAGGAGGAAGAATGTTTTGACCCAGCTTCCCAAACACACCAAACACTCAGTGTTTAAATGAAGGATTTTTTTTTTTAGGACTGCCAGTAGCCCCGGCAAACGTTTTCACCTCAGGTTAACAAGTCCATCCGGCAAAGAGATGAATAGTTGTCTGCCATATCTATTCAACCCCTCCCAGTGCCTATTATCCCCAGAGCTGGGGTGGGGCTTCGCTATTAGTGGTGACTCTTCCTTCCCAAGGGTTGACCTATGGGTTTCCATTGCTCTCCTCTGCTCTGTCTTCTATGCCAGTGTTTTTCAACCACTGTGCCGCGGCACACTAATGTGCCGTGACATAGTGTAAGGTGTGCCGTGGGAAAAACACCCGCCGGGTGTTTTTGCCTCGGGACATCTCTGATATCTCTGACATCTCTAACCGTTAAGGGAGGAAGGGCGACAATGAAAGGAGAAGGGAGAGGGAGGACAGCACCCGAACCGCGATAGCAGAGAACCGATACGCTAAAGTCAAATGAGAGGTGCGCGGTATGATTTTGCCCCCCCTCCCCCCAAAAATCGTTTTTAAAATGCGCTTTCTGAACTCGGCCTCTGTTGTCTTGGGAGCCTTCGGGGCGAATTCGCTTAATCTCCCGCCGACGTGGCGAAACTAAAGGTCGAGGAAAAGCACTTCGTCCCTTTCACCCGAACCAGAGCTAGGGCAAGCCCCGTGGCCGTTGCACATGTGCGCGATCCTATTTTCTCCAGGGGACGATGAGCCCGAGGAAGAGGGAGCCGCGCAAGGCTGGTGCATTGTTCCAACTTCAGGGTGGGGCTTGTCATTGCAGGCTCTGGGCTGACCCTGCCTGAGAGCAGCTGCAGCTGCAAGCCAAGAGAAATTGAGAGAGAGGGAATGTGCACGTTGCGCGTGTTAGTGTCAGGGAGGGATGCATGTTGTCACCTTCTCTGACCCAGGGTGGGCTTCCTTCCCGCAAACGCGCCGCGCTCTCCAGAAGGGCTAGGAGCAGGTCCGGCGGCTAAGCAACGCGCGGCCTTCGCCGGGACTGACAGCCGCGGCGAAAGCAGCCCCCGCCGGCCGGCCCTCGCTTTTGTCTGCTGGGTAGTGAAGGCGGCGGCGGAGGAGGAAGTAGCCCGGTGTCGCTTCTCGCCGCACGCTCCCTCCCTCGCTCGCGGCCGGGCTTTGGTCCCGCCTTTCCCGCTCTGTGCATGGGAGAATGTGTGTGTGTGTGTGTGTGTGTGAGAGAGAGAGAGAGAGAGAGAGAGGGAGAGAGGTAATTCATAAAATCCCTTCCCCCTCCAGCCATTCTTCCCCTTTCCTACAACTGACATTTCTGCCACTGCATGGTTTTTTTTTAAAAAAAAAAATTGTGGCGGAGGCTGTTTGCTTCAACGTGGCTTGCCTCGTCTTTTGGGGCGGGAGGAGGGCTCTGCCTTAAGCAAGAATTGCATTAAAGACCAGAGCAACAGGTATTTCCTTATTTGCCTATCACACTCAGGCTGCCTTGGTGCTGAACTGGACTCTCATGCCACCTCCTCCTGCACCTCCTGCTCCTCCTCTGATTCAGCTGCTGGAGTGGCCGGCGGCCAACAGGCCACAAAAAAGAGCCACAGACATGATAACCATCATATACAATATATCTCAGTCCACAGAAGGAGAGGTGGTAGTGTGAGCAGTATTTCGGAAGGGACCCTATTTATTTTTCCAAAGAGTAAAAGTTATAGTGTTGCAAGATTCTGTTAATGTAACCTTACAATAAAGATAGAATTAATACTTATAATTGGGTGTCTTGGTTGGAGTTGCCCGAAGGACTGAGACAGCCTCATGTAGAGCATTGCAGTGATCCTACTAGGGGCGAACAAAACATGGATGACTGTGTGTAGTGTTCTCTGCTCTAGGAAAGGCAGCAATTGCCATACAAGCAAGTTGTGTAAAAGCTACATCCTTCTTGCGCAGGAGTCATGCATTCAAGAGGATCCCCTAAATTGCTCACTGCATGTCTCTGGGGTACAGAAATGAGATCCAGGAATAAATATGGGAAACCACTGCATCCAAGGGCCCCTAAATCCCAAAACTATTCTGACATTTAGAACAATTAACCAGTAGAAGGGTTTGTCTCCAGAGGTTCTTTGTGCTCCCTTACTGGTGGTTTTCAATGGTATTGTTATTTTGCTTGAGTAGAAGGTTGGGCTAGAAGACATCCAAAATCCCTTCCGACTCTGTTATTTTTCTATTCTGTCTTGCTAGTGTTGAGCTGAAACCAGATCATTGAGGTCATCCACAACATCCCTTGGCTGTCCCTGTTAGAGGAGTATAGCTGAGTGTCATTAGAGATACTGTAGGTGGAGAAAGATGGTCCACAAATATCTGGCCAATGCTATGAAGAATTTTCTAGGTGATGAAGAGCAGAACTTCACCTCTTATCTATGGAATCCATTGTGTACTAATGTAGGACTACTTTCAAAGAAAGGTGTATGTATGACAGTATATCCAGAATTGTTTTTGTGGATGAATTCTGGATCAACTGCAGCTTCCAGAAGTTCTTCAAGGACCTTGAAGTGCATTGCAGCAACCCAACTAGGAGGTGACCAAAGCAGAAGGGACCGTGTGTTATGCTCCTTGATCTTGGAAAGGCTGCAATTGGCATGCAATCAATTGTGCAAAATCACCCTTGATTGTGACTTAAATGAGCCCCAACATTATGTACTGTGTTTCTCTGGTCTGTTTCAACCCTCTCTAGTCCCTCTTTGTGAGATGGATGGCTATACAAATTTGATTACTAAAAACAAATTTTATTTATATATATATATATATATATATATATATATATATATATATATATATATATATATATATATATATATATATATATATATATATATATATATATATATATATATATAATCTATATCTATATCTATATCTATATCTATATCTATATCTATATCTATCTATATCTATATCTATATCTATATCTATATCTATATCTATATCTATATCTATATCTATATCTATCTATATCTATATCTATATCTATATCTATATCTATATCTATATCTATATCTATATCTATATCTATATCTATATCTATATCTATATCTATATCTATATCTATATCTATATCTATATCTATATCTATATCTATATCTATATCTATATCTATAACTATATCTATATCTATATCTATATCTATATCTATATCATCTATCTATCTATCATCTATCTATCTATCTATATCTATCTATCTATATATATATCTGTCTCTGTGTGTGTGTGTGTGTGTTGTATTTGTGCTGACAAATAAATAAAGGGAGACTAGTATAGATCTATTTCAAGCTATTTAGCTCTCATTAGCTAGCCATACCCTTACTAGGATTCGAACCTGGGCTGTATTACATATTAGGCAGATGTGTTAACCACTAAGCCACAGGCTCTCCTCCATTATCATACACAAACACACACACATACACACATACATACATGGAAAAAACCCATTGCATTCAGGACTCACTGCCTATCCTGGCTTTAAGGAGGAGCTGCAGATGCCAGCAGGTCACCCTCATAACTCAGACACATAATATGAGTTTCCATATTCTGTTTCATTTTATTACGCAAGTTTTAAAATGGTTAAGAAGAGAACTTAAATGAACAATGCACAGAGTTATCAGGGAACAAAGAAAAAATGGAAAAGAAAAAAGAACAAAACTATTTATTTTATATGTTCACAGATCCATATGGAAAGTCCTACATAAATCTTTTTGTGCACGGTACAATATTTCCTTAGAGGCATCCATAATTATCTTGATGCAAAACCCTGGAATGTTCAGAAGATGAGAGCAAAGGGCAATTATACCTTTTGGACATTTCCATGGAAACACAATGAGAGCTATACTTTGATCTGTGTGGTTAGCTGCTCCTTTGTATTCAGGTGAGGCCTCAGCAAAATAATATAGCTCTTGGGGAAAAAGATGCAGGCCAACAAGCCAGCACTGGAGGCCAAGATGGAGAAGATCTGCACAGCCACCATGTATTTGCCCTTGGTGCTCAGGTAGGTGGGCACAAAGGAAACCCAAACACTGCAGAAAACCAGCATGCTGAAGGTGATCAGCTTGGCTTCGTTGAAGGCCCCAGGCAGTCTGCGAGCCAGGAAAGCAACCATAAAGCAGACAACAGCAAGGAAGCCTATGTAGCCAAGGGCACAGTAAAACATGACAGCAGGTCCTTCATTGCACTGCAGGACAATTTGTGCAGGGTGTGAGTGTTTGTCTGTGTCAGGGAAAGGAGGAAAGATTCCCAGCCAGGTGGAGCAAATGAGAACTTGGACAGCAGAGCAAGCAAGAACAAGAGCATTGCCCAAGGTCTTCCCAAGCCATCGCCTCATTTTGTTCCCTGGCTTTGTTGCCAAGAAGGCAAGTACCACCGTGATGGTTTTGGCTAAGAGGGAAGAGACAGCCACTGAGAAAACGATCATAAAGGCTGACTGTCGGAGAAGACAGGTAGCTTTCCTTGGTTGGCCAATGAAGAGGAAGGTGGTGAGAAAGGAATGGAGGAGTGATGTGAGTAGAATGTAGGCGAGATCCCGGTTGTTGGCTTTGACTATTGGGGTTTCATGGTATTTAATGAAAATTGCTAACACAAAGACTGTGATGAGGGACAAAAATAGAGCAAAGGATACCAGGATGATTCCTAAATTTTCTCCATGTGACAAGAAGGTTATAACCTTTGGAAGACAGTGATCTCGGTGTTCATTTGGATGCTGATCTTCCAAACATCTGGTGCAGTAGACTGCATCTGTAATGGAGGAGAAGATCTCCCTTATTTATTCTTAGCAATCCCTTAGTGTAGGAACAGGAAATCCTGTTTGATCCCAGAAAGTGCTGTAATGGGTAAAATAATAAGGCAACTAAAAATAAATTATACATTGTGAAATCACCCTTAAGGGGATAGTTTAGAGAGTGAAAAAGAGAAGATTGTGTTGATATAAATTTGCCTTATGCCAGGAACTGTTTTCTGCTGGTCCATATTTATCTATGCCCCTATGTTTTAAATACAGTTCATCTATAGAGACAGACAATCTTGCAGCTACCCAGCAAACCCCCTTTCCAGCCAGGCACAGTGCCATTCCCTGACCTAGGGGTATCGCTAAGCCATGTGAGCGCCTGTTCCCCACAGCTTGGCTCTGACGGCTTGGCGATAACCCTAGGTGAGTGAATGGCGCTGTGCCTGGCTGGAAAGGGGGTTTTCTGGGTGGCTGCTTGTGAGGGTTTGTCGCTTCCTGGCTGTTGTGTTGTGCTGCTGTTACAGTGCAACACAGTTATTCACCCATGAGGCTGTGCCCGGCTCTTTGGGAGCTGGCTCGGAAGAGAGCAGCTGCCCGGCAATCCCAAAACAATAAACCCTCCCCTCATAATAAGGCCCAAGCCTTATTTTGTGTGTAAAAAGAAAATGAGACCTTGTCTTATTTTGTGGGAAACATGGTAGTAGAGCAATTTTCTCAAGAGGAAGGAACAATTATATTACTATGATTGATCCTTGCCCTACGCCAGGAAGAGATATATTTCTCTGGACTATAGTGTGGACTGCTGTTAGATACCTTCTGAGGATACCTCTAAAATTAAGAATGTTTGCAAAATTTCAAGGGCTGTTCTAGTTCAGTAGAATGGCTTTCAGTTGTAATGGAGTTCCTGCAACCATTCAGAAATGTGCAGATAGAATTCTTGCAGGCCAGGAAACGTGCTGTTAAAAGTGTCTGGACAACGCTATTTTTATAGCAATATTTTGGAAGACCATGATAGCAATTAAGCCCCCTTTTTCCCAAGTTACTTGAGCGACTAAAAAGCTTGTCTTGTAAGAGTTCAAGGCAGTGGGCATGTCTTGGCAGCCATCACACCCTGAGAAATTCATGACTACCATGAATGAGTTGGAGACACAAGCAACGTTCATGCTCTCTTGCCCTCCAGTGGTATTCTGAAACTTCTTGTTGGAGCACAGACCCAATATGACCTTGAAACAAGAGTTTTCATACCACTTAAGGGGCAATAGTTGCACATAGATTACTGATTTGCTGCCATGTCACAAAAAGTTCCAGATTGTCTTCTACTTTCCAAATGGTTTGCAACAGTGGTGGGATTTGCACCAATTTCAGCAAACCAGTTATTAAACTCCCCGCCCCTCTCCAGCTATCAAAGTGGATCCTGGGTGCTACAGTGTGATGGAGAAACTGGCAATAAAGTGGTTGGCATGAGAGAAGTAAGAGGTCGCTTTCTCTCTTTCTTCTCCCTGAAATCCTCCTTCCCACATGCTGGCCACTCCGTTTCCCATTTCTCAATTGCAGCTTAGCACCCAGGTTTCACTTTGATAGTGGGGGAGGGATATAATTTAACAACTGGTTCTCCCAAGGTCAGGTTAGCCATTGCAGGAGGCTCATCCCGCATGTGTGTTGGAGCTGAAGGATAGGGATGGGCTATGCCTCCACGGCAGCCGACCTGATCCTGGGTGAATTCTTTGAATCCCTCCACTGATTTGCAGTCATTTTCAACAGCCTTTTCTCCTTCCTGAGCCACTCACCTTCCTGTGTGGAGATGGCTCCCTTTGCACAAGGAATGCAGTCATAGCAGCAAATCGGCCGTCCTCTCTGAATGACTTTGAGGAACCCTGGACGGCATCTTTCCACACATCTGGAGGGTGGCAGGCTCTAAGCCGCAAAGCAAGAACAATAGAGTGCCTTTACTAACTGGGAATAGGGCTGTTGCTGAGGCTGAAAAGTGGTAAAAATGTAACAGAATATAGACTTCCAGAAATGTATTCATTTTTATCATTCACATGTTGAAAAGTGCCATATCCATGGCATGCATTGCATTATTGCTGGTGTTATCTAGTTTGAGCAATGAAATCTCTGCAAGTAAACAACCAAGTTCTCATTTTGAGTTGTTTAGAAATGAAAAAGTCACCTGATTTGCTCAAGATTGACTCACCCTTCCTTCCTAAATGGGTAAAATGAGGATCCAGATTGATGAGGGCCATATGCTCAGTGGTGGTATTCTACTGGATAGCCAGTGAGCAGTTTGCCCTCTCTACTTGCCCCTGCAATTTCCTGTCCTATATTTCCCAGTTTCTTAGCTTCCATAAGGCACAGTGCATTGCCAAAAGTCAGCTGTTTTACTCACCAGCCCTGAGATATGAGGTAAGATTTAAAGCTTAAAATCAGTGGTTTTTGAATGCTGTGTGCACGTGCAAAACAGGCCCTCACCGAACAGATTGTTAAATTGGTTACATCCCACCACTGAATACACTGACTCTGTAAACAGCTTAGAGAGGGCTGCGAAGCAATGTGAAGCAATATTTATGTCTAAGTTCTATTGCTATTTTGAGTCATTTTGAAAGAGGGCGTGCAGTCAGCGGGGGGGGGGGGGGGGGCGGGGAGGCAGAGCCTCACCACTCTCATCATGAAAAGAAAAAACATGTAAAAGGAAAAAGGCTGAGCTAGTTGCTGGCAGAATCACTGTGGATGACTCTGCTTAGTGCTTAACAATTTTAAAAAGCCTCTAAAAAGCACCCTCTACAGGAGGGGGCAGGAGAACGACGTGCCTCATCTACTCTGACTTTATGATCACTCGAGCAGAGTTAAGCAAGGGTTGAAAGCCGAAAAATTCCTGACGTAGATGAGGCACATCGTTCTCCGGCCTCCTCCTGTAGAGGGCATTTTTAAAGAGGCTTTTCTAAACAGTTAAGCAGAGTCATCCACGGTGACTCTGGCAGCAACTAGCTCAGCCTGACCTGAGCTCTTGCCTTTTTCTTTTACATTTTTTTTCTTTTCATGATGACAGGCAAGAGCAGAGTTGTAATCCTCTCTGAAACAGCTGGAAAAGGAGGGAGGGGGAGGAATTCAAACTTCATCCTCCTGGTGCAACTTTGTCTTTGTGTGTGTGTGTGTGTTTGTTGGTTTGAGAGAGAGTTTGTTTTTGTTTCTATGTAAATGTATTTTATTTTCCATTTTCATTTTCGTACAGTCACACATATACTGTACAGAACCGGGGCCATATAACATTAAACAATAAACACAGCCATTCCTCTTGTCAATAATACCCCCCAAAATAGAAACCCAGTATAACTCTGCGACCCTCCATACACCTCTTTCTTTCGCCCCCCTCCAACTTTCCATCTTCCCACCATCATTCCCCTCTACCCTACTTCCCCTCCCCCTCTACCACACCTCTCTCCCAATACACTCCCGCCCTTCCTTCTCACCCTCCCTCCAATCCTCTCTCCCACCCTCTCTACCCCTCTTTCTTCTATCCCTCTACTCCTCCCTTCGGTGTATTTCTACTATCTATAAATATATTCAGCTTGTCCTATTTTTACACTGGAATTAAAGAGCAACAGTATACAAGTGCAATCGTGTTACTTTAAAATCTAACACATACTATATATCCCCTCTCCCCCCTAAGACCCCACCTCCCTTCCCCCCTCGACTTCCCGGAGCCCGTACACGGTGTAGATTTTTAACAAACACGAGAGAGAGTTTGTTTGAGTGAAGAGAGGGAAGGGGGTAGGAGAGGCAGGGAGGGCAGCCCGCCTTACCCGGCAGGAGGGGCATCCCCTCTGGCTTCAGTCCAGCCTGTGGTGTTTGCAGCCCCCGCCAGCTCCTCCAGGGACTCACAGACTCGGCACTGGAGAGCCGTTGCGAGAGAGGCCAGACAGGGTGGCGGCAGAGTTTCTCTTTGTTCTTTTGGGCAGGGGAAGGGGGGAAGAGGCTTCCCCTGCTCCATCCGCGCCCCACCTGTGCTGCCCTCGCCCGACCAGCACGCCCTGGATGCCGCACAGCTCTGGAGGGCGAAAGAAAGCGCTTTAGTCAGTGAAACACTTTCTTTCGCCCGCCTGAGCCTAAAGCACTTTCTTTTGCCTGCCTGAGCTCGCGGCAGAGCTCAGGCGGGCTGCCGTAAGCACAGGCAGGCTAAAGAAAGTGCTTTAGGCTCAGGCAGGTGAAAGAAAGTGCTTTACTGACTTGTGCAATCGCGTTGCATTGAAATCTAACACATATTATATATCACCCCTCCCTCCCTCCCCCCTAACACCCCACCTCCCTTCCCCCCCGACTTCCAGAGCCCGTACAAGGTATAGATTTTAACAAACACAGTCTAAAATATATTAAGGCAAAAGAAATAAAAAAAGAAGTTAATAACATCTCTACATTGAACTCGGCTTCTTCCTGTTGCACTAACTTTGAGCAGTTTAGATTATTCCTAATCTTAAGCATAGGCTATCTGGAATAGAGCCGAGGTGGCACAGTGGTTAAATGCAGCACTGCAGGCTACTTCAGCTGACTGCAGTTCTGCAGTTCGGCTGTTCAAATCTCACCGGCTCAGGGTTGACTCAGCCTTCCATCCTTCCGAGGTGGGTAAAATGAGGACCCGGATTGTTGTTGGGGGCAATATGCTGACTCTGTAAACTGCTTAGAGAGGGCTGAAAGCCCTATGAAGCGGTATATAAGTCTAACTGCTATTGCTATTGCTATTGCTATAATTTCTTAGTCCCGTATTTGTTTTGTATATAGTCAATCCATTTTTTCCAGTCTCGTTTGTATCTCTCATTTGAATGATCTTTAAGATATGCCGATATTTTAGCCATCTCGGCTAGGTTTGTAACTTTCAATGTCCATTCTTGAGTTGTAGGCAAGTCTTCCTTCTTCCAGTATTGCGCCACCAACAGTCTTGCTGCCGTTATCAGATGCAGAACCAAATTAGTCTCTACTGCTGTAAAGTCAGTACATGTACCTAGTAAAAATAACTGAGGAGTAAACTTTATCCTTCTTTTAAAGATATGTTGCATAATCCACCACATTTTTATCCAAAATGCCTTAACCTTTTGACAAGTCCACCATATATGAAAATATGTAGCATCGAGAGAACCACATCTCCAACATTTAGGCTGTACATTCGGATACATAGAAGCCAGCTTTTTAGGATCTAAATGCCATCTATAAAACATCTTATAAAAATTTTCTCTCAGGTTTTGTGCTTGTGTAAATTTCACATTTCTTACCCATATTCTTTCCCATGTGTCCAACATTACTGGTTCTTCAATATTTTGAGCCCACTTTATCATACAATCTTTAACTAATTCTGATTCCGAATCCATCTGTATTACTACATTATATATCCTCTTTATATGCATTAAACTTTGATCTCTTATTTGTTTAAGCAAATTATCCTCAACTTGGGTAAAACCACTTTTTTGGTCTATTTTCCACCTGGCCTGTAATTGACCATACTGGAACCATGTTTGAACTACCTTCTCCTCTTTCAATACCTCTAAGGATTTTAGTTGTAGAACCCCCCTTTCCAAAGTGAGAAGTTGTCTGTAGGTGGTTCTATCCTGTTTTTGTGCTATATTCATATTTTCAATTGCATGTCTAGGAATTGCCCACATGGGTATCTTGTCATTTAGTTTATATTGGTATTTTTTCCAGACCTGCAGTAAAGCATTTCTTAAGATATGACTTTTAAAATTCTTATCCAATTTTTTGTTGAATAACAAGTAAGCATGCCAACCATATACCAGATCGTGTCCCTCAATATTCAGTATTCTATCGTTGGTTAAATGAGTCCAATCACTAATTGCGGATAGCGCCACTGCATCATAATATAATTTTAGGTTAGGTAATTTCAAGCCTCCTTTCTCGCGTAAATCTTGCATTATTTTCATCTTTACTCTCAGCTTCTTTCCAGCCCATACAAATTTGTTGATACCCTTCTGCCATTCTAAAAGATTCACATCTTTTTTAAGTATAGGTAACATTTGAAAAAGAAATAAAATTTTTGGTAAGATGTTCATTTTCACTGCTGCTATCCTACCCAGCAAAGATAAGTGCAATTTCTCCCATTTTTTCATCTCTATCTGTATACTATGCCAAAGTGGTTCATAATTGTGCTTATATAATTTCCTGTTTGAGGCGAAAATATTAACCCCAAGCTATTTGATTTTTTTTTTACTACCTCGCATCCTAGCATCCCTCCTAGTTCTTCCTTTTGTTTAGTATTCATATTTATAGCTAATATTTTTGTTTTCCCTAAAGCACTTTCTTTCGCAGTAATTCTTTCCTCTCTCCTGACACCCCACTGACTAAAGCACTTTCTTTTGCCTGCCATGAGCACGGGTGAAAGAAAATGCTTCCGTCAGTGTGGTGTCGGAGGAGAGGACTGCCTCACCAGCCATAAACCTCACCACATGTCACTGTTTTGAAATGAGATGATGGAAAAGAAACTTAATAAATAAATAAATAAAACTTCAACCCTGAACTACAAACATTCTCTTTTATCAGTATTGTGATGATGATGATGATGATGATGATGATGATGATGATGATGATGATGATGATGGCATCCACACAAGTGGTGTTCGACACTTGGTGGTTCCATGGGCCAGGTCTCTCCACATCTTCTGAACTTGCACTAATTATCAGTATTGTACAATATCTCAAAGATCATTGGGATAACAAAACTGAGAAAGGATAAGAAGATCTAGAGGACCACAAAGGGAATTTTCCCATATTTATGTTGTAGGAAAGAGGAAGTGACATGGAATGACTTCTCTTCCTCACCTGGTTGAACCATTTGGGCCATATTATAGCTTTGTTGTCAATCTTGAAGAGGGGCTCCGAGGAACCCTGCCTTGGTATGCTCCCAAATTTCACATTGACAACAGACCTATTGGGAAACTTCACCCAATTAACAATGTCCAAATCAGCTGCTAGTTCACCGTTCTCCTCCAAATATACTCCATCGATGGAAGTGTTGTAAAACTGGGAGTCTTGCAAGAAATAGTGAAACTGGAACAGCAGAGAAGAGAATCTGAGTTTAGTAAAGATGGACACTGAATATCTACTGATCAGTCCTATAAACTGTGAAATGGTCGCTTTTACTTAATCTTGTTTTTAAATTAATTTCCTCTCTTACAAGCGTAATGGTCTCATGTCTTCGGAAATGAGATCCACAGACTTCTCCCAACATAGTGTCTATGACCTCATGTCTCTCTTCAGGGAGTAGATGCTAGTCCTCCATCTGAAATGTGCTGAAGACGTCAGAATGAATCCATTCTTTCACCCATCACACATTTCTGAATGTATTTTTCCTCAGATGGAGGGTGCGGCTAATATACAGGCCTTTAAGAAGACACTGTTTTAAATCACAAGGCAAATGGATGCTAATGATGACAGGCTGGACTTAAGACAGATTGTTCATCTAGGCTCTTATTTCTATCTCTAGATTCATAAAGCTCTTCTGCCTCATTATATTATGTTCATTTTATGACATAATATAAAATACCCTTAAATATTTCTTGTGGTCAGTTCCTGAGGTTTTACAGTGGTGTTATGTTGAACATCAGTGATTTTCAAGGCAAATACATCAATGAATATCACCATGAATTTTGAATAACTTTTCCAGTGAAGGGAATGGATTAAGAGCTTTATTGTTGCTTTGGGGAATCTGGTAGGAAAATATCTTTGAGACAAGGACCCTGCAGGTCATGCATTGCTTAGTGTTTACTATTTCATGGATATTTATACATGGTTATCATGGGACTATGAATCCTGTGTTGTAGATTGTATTTGGAGATATTAGTAAATAAATCCACTCCCCATAGAGGTGACATATTCTAAAGATTCTGGGATTGCCTATAAATTATGAAATCCACATCTTCAGTAGGAATTCATTGCAATGGAAAAGAGAATACCTGCCATGGCTGGATAATTTGCAGTGCTGTTCTCCCTCCATCTCCTTTCAGTCTCCTCTTGGATCGGGGAGAATAAGCAGCCTCTAAGGCCCGTGCCAGGGCCCAGACTGTGTCATAGATGTACGTACTCTCTAGAGAGACCGTTTTTTCAATGTCTTCTTGGGGAAGGGTCTCTATCCCTTCTTTCTTGGTACATCTTGTCCAGCCTTTCACCGTAGAGCCAGGCTTGGAATATAAGCAATGAAATGCTTTTTGTGCAAAATAAAACAGAGAAGTAAACAAAGGAACAAAATCAACATATTTTGTCTTTTTCTTCTTCTGGATGAGGAAAGAAAATAAACCAAGAATGTGTTGATGTGTATTTTCATTGTGCACAAAGTCCATATTGAGGTCCCACAAAGCTGTGGTGACAATGACCTTCCCTTTGGGTGCTGTAGCTTCCGCACCATTTGATTTTATGTTCAATATCAAGATTTTAATTAATGTCTCTATTACCATTATTCCATCTAAAAAGAATCCGGCTTCTGCAAAATAAATAAATACATTGACCTCTTTCCACTTCTTTACTGAGGTAGTGTCAATGGCCATAAGCTCTGTATTCATCCCTGAAAAGGTTTGTGAGAAAACAACACAAATCCCATTCTTGAACAGCACTGGAACCATTGTTGCTATGAAATGCCTCCCGTTGTCCGTGTCCGGAGCAAAGAGACCAACTGATGTCCATTGGAAATGCAGGAGCAAATTGAGGATGCCCAGATATTGCACTCCTTCCTTGGGGACCATGGTGTAGAAAAAGGGGAACCTTGTTTTATCCCCCAGAAGATGGGAAACAAAACAATAACTGACCTGGTAAAGAGAAGAATTAACGGGTGACTAATTCAGTTTCAGGACAACATTTGCTATTGTTTTGCTTCCAAGCTCCTGTCAATCTTATATATCGTTTCAGAATTTCAAATCTCTTCTTACGAGCACAGAGTGCCCTATTTATATTAATGATTGTTACTACAGTTTTCATTCACTTGACCCCCTAAAATCCTCGGCAATAATCCAAGTCTTTCAACAACAGGATCCTTGGAGACATAGAATTCTCTCCTTATACCATATTTCAAGGGTCCTCCATTAATGAGATGCTATGAGCAGAGATCCAAATATGTCTATTTTATCTTCTTCTGTATTTAACATTTGCATGGCCTTTACAGGGTCTTCATTTGCATTTCATCTGTGATTTTCTTCAGATAGTACTTGTTAAAGAATATACTTATTTTGGAGCATAAAAAAAGACTGAATTGATACCCGTTAATACATTAGCCCGATTCGTGGTAATTTGATTATTTTTTCCCCATTATTACCCTTAATGTGGAATTAAAGAGGAGAACTTCTCACCTGGGGGATTTTATAGTTTCCTGACATGGATGAAATCTGGATGGAGATGTCAGTTTCTGTCCCTTCAATTATAGCTAAGAGGTTATTCTGTCTTCTTCCACACTCGTAGTTTGGAACATTTGCCAGCCCAGGAGAGAGCAGATCAGCCAAAGCTTCGGATGTTGTCCTTGCATCAAAATGATTGTCATGAATGTTGTAGCCCAGGGTGAGGTTGGGTAAGATACAGGGATCCTGGTTGATCTCATGGACAGCAAACAAGAAGGACAGGATTTTCCAGTACTTTATGGTTGTTTTCCTGAAAACACACATACACACACATACCCAGAGTATACAATATAGGATAATCCAGGTATTCTGATTCTAAGGAAAGTTATGAATTCAATATTGGTTGCTTTGATTCTCTTACTTCTCTTTTTTGAAAGTAGTTTTTATTAAGTTTTTAAAAATGTGAAAATATAAAATTGCAACAAAAGTAGAGAAGTTGGTGAGGAGAACAACAGGGAAAGTTTAACAAGTGACACATTGAAATGCATCCCAAAAATAGCATTAAAAAGTTACTTTTAAACTTATGAAATATAGAGATGGTAAATAATAAAATATATTTCTGTGCTAGAACCTCAGGTTCACAAGTAGATTTGGTCTAGTTAGTTTATTTTTATCCAATTATTTATGTTATCTTTCCCATTTTTGAACTAAGGCACCCCCTGTTTTAGTGGGAAAAATTAGATTCTGTGTCACATAGAAATTGAGAATCTTCATACTGCAAGGATATCTGCTTTATAGATGTAGAAAGAGAAAGAATAGGAATATTAAGAAATGGAGTAGGAAGAGGTATTGGGGGTATTTCTGGAGTTATTTAATAAGGAAAAGGATTTGGAGAGGGGAAACAGCAGGAAAAGGTAGGATCTGAGAAAACCATCCCCTCAGCGAATTGGTTAGTCATAGTCCTGTCCCAGAAGCAAGAGAGAAGACCAAGTGAGATTCCTTCATGGATGGCAAGTTCCCTAAATTTCCTCTTTATTCAACTACTCTTCATTTCCTCTTTCCTTTTTAATTCAACTTCTCTTCCCAGAGTAAAGGCAACAGAATATCTTTTCTGAAGTGAAGGATTAGCAAAATATCTTGTATTAGGGAAACCGAGGAAGTGCAGACAGAAATGACATGCAGGTCATTGAGTGGTTCTTTGGTTCTCATTCACTCTTTACTCTATCTAGTAATCTAGCTAAGAGACATTGCTCAAAGAGAAAGGTTTTTCCTCATTGAAGGGTGCCAGGAAACATATAAAAGTTTTGGAACCAGGATTAATCAGAGGGGGAAATGCTCTCTTACCAGAAAACTTTGTCCGTTGGAGCCTTTTGGAAAGTGAATGGTCGAAACATAGTGGTTGTTGCAGGAGTGATTCCAGTAATGAGGTAGTCTCCTGGCTTGAAATAATTCAATGGATCTGTCTCATCCCTTTCTAAAGTTAAGGGGCACTTGGCATTCAAGATCTTGCAGGGTATCTGGTGGAACAGAAGCACCAGGAGAAATAATAGAAGCATTTTTATTTCTTGCAGAGTGAGGTGGCTCTCAAGGAATTAGAGGAGCAGTTCACAAAGACCAAAGGTCCTTGCAATACCACAACTGTTGTTGTGGCTTTCCTAGCAGAGCTGGAAGCTGGAGCCCACAAGGAATTCATCAAGTTTTATAGCACAGATTCACAACCTCTGAATGATACTAAAGGGTTTTATGTCCCTGAGTTCCCAAGCTCAGATGCAAGATGTCCCTTATATTACTCTCGAAAGTGATGGTTATGTTAATTCAACAGTGAGATCCATTGAAAATTCCCTGGAGGTGGGATTGGAAGGCAATCAATAAATCAATGTGATCTTGATAATTATACAGAGAAGAAGCATCTCCTGTGCTCTCTTTATTCTTAGGTTTGTCCTGTGATTTCATGAACAAAGGAGATGGGGACGAAAACAATTTGTGAGAAGCTTCTGATGTAGTTCCAGAACTATTTGGAAGCCCTTGGGCCCAAGTTTCTCCAGTGAAACTTTTTTCTGTCAGAAAGTATGAAGAAATAAAGCCTACAGGTTTTTCTCCTCTGGATTGTGAGTCCATATCAAAGTTGCAAAGAGGGCTTCCTTGATACATTTGTTTATTCAATTGATATAGCTGCCCATCTTAAATAACCTACTCTGTTAGTGAAGAAATATCAAAACATCATCATGTATTTTATTCTTCATTCTCTTTCTCCTCTCTCTCTCTATGAAAAAGGCTGTATGTATGTATGTTCCAGAATAACTCTAGAACGCCTTCAACAATTCCAACCAAACTTGCTACACATATGACGTGCCCTCTGGAAACAAATACTGTGGATGGGGGAAAGACACCACTGTGTTGTGTGGGTCTGTGTCTCTGTGTGTTCCAACATAAATCTGGACTGCCTGGGCCGTTAAGGAGAGCGAGTATGGTGTCCTAGAGCGGAGATTGTTTGTGATGTCAGTTCCTTCACAGCTTTCTTGTGAAAGGCAACTGTGACATTCGCCCTCCAGTGGACCAATTCGGAAGCAACTGATGGATTTTGGGCAAAGTGCCAGTAGACTGAGCGGGAAAGAGGAGCAAATAGGAGGGGGAAGTGAGTGAGCAAGGATGATGGGCATGGGAGCAGGGGGAAGAAAGGCCCCTCTCAATGGCTCCCTGTCAGAGAAATGCTTTGATGTTTATAACCTGGGCAACACCAGGTTATTGGCTAGTATAATAATAAAATCAAAATGCACATCAGCAAATGCCCTTCAGACTAAAATTTACAGGTTCACTTAAATTCCTGACCTTATACCTGAAAGAATAATCAGGTTTAGGAGCTTTCGGAATGATGGCAGAATGTTGGCTACTTTTTGGAAAGATTGTTATTCCTGAGGCCAGGCACACCAGCAGAAAAGCCAATCTTCCTAGGTTCACCTGATCACACTTCTTAAGATATGGGACCTTTCTGCCTGTCTTGATGGAACTTCTAGAGACAGTAGGAGAAAGGTGTCCTGTGTAGACCTGTATAGTTGACAACCAGAACTTACATTCCACTGGAAGCTGATTGTGTGCTAATGTAGCTCGCAAAATAAAGGTTTAACATGAATTAGCACAGCACATCTAGAATTCTTCATGATGGCACATTCGGAAGCCTTTGACCTTGAAAGACAGGAGGAAGAGTGTTCTGATCCAGCTTCCCAAACACACCAAACACTCAGTGTTTAAATCAAGGATTTCTTTATTAGGAGTGCCAGCAGCCCTGGCAAAAAGTTTCTTCTTCCCTTCAGGCTAACAAGTCCATCTGGCAAGGAGATGAATAATTGTCTGCCACATCTATTCATCTCCTCCCCCTGCCTTTTATCCCCAGAGCTTGGGTGGGCTTCACTAGCAGTGCTGGCTATTCCTTCCCAAAAGTTGACCCATTGGTTTCCACTGTTCTCTTCTCCTCTGTGTTCTGCACATCCACGCGTCAGGCACTGGACTGAGCCACAAACATGACATCCTTCATATACAAGATATCTCAGTCCACAGAAGGAGAGGTGGTATTGTGAGAAGTATTTCAGAAGGGACAATACTTAATTTTCCAAAGAGTAAAACTTACAATCTTTGAAGAATTTGTTAATGCAACCTTACAATAAAGGTAGAGTTAGTTCTTATAATTGGGTTTTTTGCCTAGAATTCATGTAAGGAGTAAGACAGATTTATGAAGAGCATTGTAGTAATCCTACTGGGGGTAACCAAAGCATAGATTACTGTTTATAGTGCTCACTGATGTAGGAAAGGCAGCAATTGGCATACAAACAAAGTTGTGTTAAAGCTACATCCTTTAAGTTGTGTAACATGGGTGTATTATAGCATAGGGAGAATTGTTTTTGTGGATTAATTCTGGATCAACTGCAACTTCCAGAGGTTCTTCAAAGACAACCTCTTGAAGTGCATTGCAGCAGTCCAACTAGGAGGTGACCGAAGCAGAAGTGACTGCATGTAATGCTGCTTGATCTTGGAAAGGTTTCAATTGGCATGCAATCAGTTGTGCAAAATCACACTTGATTGTGACTTAAATGAGCTCCAAGATTATGTATTGAGTTTCTCTGGTGTATTTCAACCCAATGTAGTCCCTCTGTGAGATGGATGGCTATATAAATTTGATTACTAAAAACAAATAAATAGAATATAATATTTAATAATTATTTATATTAAATATTTAATATAATAATAAATATAGATAGATGGCAAAACACTGCATTCAGGACCCACTGCCTATCCTGGCTTTAAGGAAGAGCTGCAGATGTAACCAAGTCACCCTCATAACGCAGACAAACAGTATGAGTTTCTATATTCTGTTTGTTTTTATTAAACACAAGTTTTAAACCTATTAAGAAGGGAACACAAATGAACAATGCATGGAGTTATCAGGGAACAAAACAACCAAGGAAACAAAAAAAAGTAAAAAGAACAAAGCTATTCATTTCATATGTTGACTGATCCAAATATAAAGTCCTACATAAATCTTTTCATGTATGGTACAATATTTCCTTACAAGCATCCATAACTATATTAATGTGAAACCCTGGAGTGTTCAGAAGATGCGAGAAAAGGGGAATTATTTCTTTTGGACATTTGGAAACACAATGAGATACTATACTTTGATCTGTGTGGTTAGCTGCTCCTTTGTATTCAGGTGAGGCCTCAGCAAAATAATATAGCTCTTGGGGAAAAAGATGCAGGCCAACAAGCCAGCACTGGAGGCCAAGATGGAGAAGATCTGCACGGCCACCATGTATTTGCCCTTGGTGCTGAGGTAGGTGGGCACAAAGGAGACCCAAACACTGCAGAAAACCAGCATGCTGAAGGTGATCAGCTTGGCTTCGTTGAAGGCCCCAGGCAGTCTGCGAGCCAGGAAAGCAACCGTGAAGCAGACAATAGCAAGGAAGCCCACGTAGCCAAGGGCACAGTAAAACATGACAGCAGGTCCTTCATTGCACTGCAGGACAATCTGTGCAGGGTGTGAGTGTTTGTCTGTGTCCGGGAAAGGAGGAAAGATTCCCAGCCAGGTGGAGCAAATGAGAACTTGGGCAGCAGAGCAAGCAAGAACAAGAGCATTGCCCAAGGTCTTCCCGAGCCACCGCCTCATTTTGTTCCCTGGCTTTGTTGCCAAGAAGGCCAGCACCACTGTGATGGTTTTGGCTAAGAGGGAAGAGACAGCCACTGAGAAAACGATCATGAAGGCTGATTGTCGGAGAAGACAGGTAGCTTTCCTTGGTTGGCCAATGAAGAGGAAGGTGGTGAGAAAGGAGAGGAGGAGTGATGTGAGTAGAATGTAGGAGAGATCCCGGTTGTTGGCTTTGACTATTGGGGTTTCATGGTATTTAATGAAAATTGCTAACACAAAGACTGTGATGAGGGACAAAAAGAGAGCAAAGGAAACCAGGATGATTCCCAAATTTTCTCCACATGACAAGAAGGTTATAACCTTTGGAAGACAGTTATCTCGGTGTTCATTTGGATGCTGATCTTCCAAACATCTGGTGCAGTAGACTGCATCTGTAATGGAAGAGAAGATCTCCCTTATTTATTCTTAGCCATCCCGTAGTGTCAGGAAGAGGAAGTAGAACAGGAAGTCCTGTTCAATCTCAAAAAGTGCTGTAATGGGCAA